>NC_091745.1:41550627-41843127 GCF_043380555.1 Nothobranchius furzeri | reverse complement strand
ATCAGTACATCTACTGACACACACCGTGCTTCAGAGTAATGAAGTGAATTATCTTTTCTTCTGAGAAACTTTTAATCATCCATTAACCCACTCCCTTGATGCATCCCTCTCACGGACCACAAAGCATCTGCTTCCTCTCATAAACCTGGCAACAAATCAATGAGTGTCTTCTATAAGTGGCCTGTTACAGGCAGTGATTTACTGCAGCTGGAGCAGAAACGGAGAGCATCGCTCCTAGCTGTTGACCGTCTTCTCTTCAATATCATGACTCAGCATTAATGCTAGAAATCTGCTACAAACATTGTTCTGTTCTTACAGATTTATGTTCCTTCAATGCACAAATCTGACAGGATTTATGGAGTAGAGAAAATATTTTAATTACAAGGATGTTGTGTTTGTAGAAATCAATCACATTGATTGGTTTAATATGTTAAAGGTTCCTGGTACAGCTCCATCTACTCACATGGCGCACAGAGACAGAAAGCAATCCAAGTATAGGTGCAACCTTCCTGCAGTACTTCAATCTAGAAGATTATTTAATAAGAACAACTTTATTTACCAACATGTTTCAATGTGTGGCTTCCACCAGACCCTGTACAACATTTCAACTCCTTTATTTAAATAAACATGGAAAAGAGCTCAAAGGAGAAGCTCTCTAAGCTCCTCCATCTGTGCCCATGACCACAGAAGGTTGTGTTGATTTAACAGCCAGGAGAGATCAGAGCACATCTCGACAAGTAGAAGCTAACCATTAGCATTAGCAACCCCCAAAAAGGCAGAACCTGATCAGACGTGTCTGATTTGTGGAGATAAAACATCACTGTTACTATTTTTACCCAAAAATAAGAGTAAATGAAGATGGTGAAAGAATCACGTTGCTGTAGAGGTGATGCATTTGCACATCCTGATTATTATTGGTAAAGACTTCCAAACCAAATTACAAATTGTGAAAATTGTGAGCAAAATAAGAATACAAAAATTTATAAAAGCTAGTCAAAATGTTTCTTTAATGCTGCACAAAGTGGTGGCTAGCAGCTGTAACGTAAGTGCCAAAGGCCCAGCAAAGGAATGTTAACGTTTGAATATGTTGTGGTGAACTGGGTCGGTACATGACAATGTTCTGCACAGTTTTTTTTATCAGATGCTGACATAGCAAAATCAAGATGGCAAAAAGGAAGTCAGCAAAACCACAACTTCCTGTTCTGCCGTCATTCATCTCTAGTACTGGTGCTGCTGCTGCTGCTGATAATTGTGCTCACTCAAGAAAAAAACAAACACACACTTCAACCAATAAATATTCCGCTTTTAACCCTCTCAGGCTCAAAATAAGTTTTGATGAAAGGACGAACAACTAAGTCCTTCAGGGGTACTTCTGAGTTAATAAGTGCTCATGAAATATGTAGGTGGAGTAACCAGGTAGGTATTAACTGTTGAAAATCTGCAGCGCCTGCCTCCGGAGGGTTAACACTACTACAAAATAAATAAATATGTGTATGTTTAACGTGATTACCATTAAATTCCAAGTTTTATTTGTATAAGTATACATACAAATTGAGCCTTGCTGACTTATTTTAAATCGCTGGATAAGGTTCAAAGATTAAAATCGGTATCTGGCTGTGTGTTTAGCTGCGTGATTCACAGCCTGTCCAAGTTTCCAGAAATAAAATAGCTGCTGACATTAAAACTAGGGCTGCACGATATTAGGAAAACCTGCGATATGCGATAACACTGATTAATATTGCGATGACGATATTATTTGCGATAAATAAAAACTTTACTCAGGAACAAAAATAATCAAAAACAAAGACATTAAAAAATGATTAAAAAATCATAAAAATAAGAAAAGCAAAAGATGTGAAAAGAAAATGAACAGGAAAAGGAAATCAATGATCCCGGGAAAAGCAGAATCAGCAGAAAGAGCAGAGCTAAGCTAACACAGGTGTTTGCTAACCATCAAAATTAAGTGCCGTCGCCTCGGGGGCGGGACTTTAACCTATGAGAACTCATCCAATTGGCCAAATGGGTGAAAAGCTCTATTTGATTTGTTAAAAAAGACATCATGCCTCTGACTGACAGAATACATTATGTGTAGCAAACATTTGAGCTGACCATTCATTACAATATTTATCTGTTTTTTGCGATATGCGTATTGCACATGCTGATATCACGATAACGATATATTTGCGATATAGTGTGCAGCTCTTATTAAAACTAGTCTAAAGACATGAAACTTTTGGCACTTTTGCAGTAAATTAATTAATAAATTGAACCTTACCTCGTCTGATACTTTGATCCTCCACCAGAGAGCAGACATCATGTAGGGATTTTGTAAAGAAGGGTTTATAAATCAGACTAAGATTTTTACAAGCAGATTATTTCTGTCGATGACTTGACACATAAAAACAGACAAAAAGGTGAGGGCATTGCAGCCAATCGACTGCTCAGCAGAACTGATGACCTGCTGAAGTTTTTCTAAAAACATTTTCTGATATCCAACAAAGTTCCTCTTATGGATTTTCTGCAGCCAGAAGCATCTTTGCTGCATTGTGCCCGTGCCGACCACAAACCATACATTGACTTTGTCGTCTGAAAGATGGCATCATTTTATTACAATGATTATGGGACTGTTTTAATCTACTAATGCAGAGCTGATATATTGTTGTGAGACTCCAGAGAAGACAGGATCAACATGAAGTGGAGCAGAGCCAGGAGGAGCTGAAGTCACACAGTGTTGCTCTGATGATTACTCTCTTCTGTCTTGTTTGCAAAAGTTGTTTTAGCCTTTACCTTTTTCGGTTCCACCTGAAAACATTAGAAAAAAAAAGTATATTTTTTTAAAGCCTGATACGTGACATCACACCTTTTGGGACTCAATAATTTCTGTCTAAATTGTCGATACATGAATGTGTGTTTTACATAATTAGTATGTATTAATATGATAATGAAACTGGCCCATGACCCATGTGGTGCTTCGATTCTCCACCAGAGGGCAGACTTTTGATAATGGTATATTTCAGAGAAAAGTACAAAGCTTTTTGAGTCGAGCGGTAGAAACAGACGTATATCAACTGATATCATATGCTTAGTGGTAGGAATGTTCAATTTAGTCTTTTTTTTAATTGTTTTTTTTTTACCAATTTCCGATATTCCAACATGGACAAACTCTTAATTTCTGCTACTGATGTAAATTGATACAATACCAACGTAAGTGGGGTCCTCACTCATAAAAATGAAGCAAAAAATGTAATAGTTTAAGAACCCAAACCCTTTTGAAATAGAAAACAGATTAGAATAAACACATGTGATGTCACTTGAGGTTGTAAACTTGAATAAATGGCTCAAGAAGAATTTCTGCAGATGTTTGAAATGGGCTGTGACACCAGTGTCACCACAAGTCCTGTAGGGCTGATATCAGTGCTGGACTGACCATAGGGCATAGCGGGCAACTGCCCGCTGGGCCGACCCTTTCATCTTTTATGGGCCGGTGTCTGGTTTTTTTTTTTTTTTTTTTTTTTCCTGGCCTCTAGTTGTTGCGGACAACTTGCCCGCGCTGCCCCACGCGACGCCTCGTAAAAGTTGGTGGATTGGCCAATTGGTAATAATACACTCTGGGCTGGACCAAAGCCAGAGGTCTGATGCACCCGCCAGTTGTTTGTGAATCTCAGTAAACAGACAGACGAGCTTTACAAAATGGAGAACAAAAAACGGAAAGGAGGAGCGGAGAAAATTCGACTAAAAAAGAAACTGGCCCTTCAGGCTGATGCTGGCACATGTGTTAAAATCTCACAGTTGTTTGGTAGTGAAGGTTCAAGTAAAATCAATTTAGGAAGTGATGGAGCCTCAGCCCAGCGACAGGTTGGAGAAGAAAAGAGGGAGGAGGAGGAGAAACCCGAGCCGGTGTTGTGCCATAAATTGACTCGCTGCCAAAAAATGATTAGCCACCGCGGGATCGCGCACGGTTAGGTAATTGCATTTCTAGACAAAATTCCCCAGGATTTCGCCCTAAAACTCAGCATATCTAGCAATATGGACATTCAGAAAGCAAAGATAACCTCTTCCGGGACTTAAACAGATGTTTATCGCGGATATTAGTGTGGCAGTGTTTGTGGCACCCTGCGCGGGAGCACGAGGACGTGCTTGTGGAAAGAGGGAGGAAGATGTGGCTGTGTGAGCATCCACAATGTCCCGATAGATTGTGCGCCCTGGCTGCTTGACTAAGGAGAGGTCGCTTTGGCTGACTGGTTAGAGCGTATGACCCGGGAGTCTGGGGATCGAATCCCGCCCCGGCATTCCTTTCTGCACCTTGCCACATTAGTTTTTCCAGTTCGGAAGTTGTTTTAATTGTTGCTATTTGTCTTAAACGTTCACAATGAGGATATATTAATCCTTTTTGCAATATTTGCGATTGAAAGATGGTTTGTGCCACAAACTTTGTGGTAAGAACTGGCTTTCTTTATGTTACAGCCTTGATACTAAAAAAAATAAATAAACAATGTAAAATGGCACCCTGTATTGAATGTAAACGTTGTATAAATGGAAATAAACAATTCTCCAGCGATTTAATTTTTCCCCCTTCCTTTCTTTAGTCCACTTGACATGGAGCCACAGTTAACTAGTTTGGGGCACATTTTTACTTGAAAAAAAGTATTTAAAATGATCAAGCTTTGGCTTTACAATGACACTGTGTAGGTTGCTATTCATTACGTTGCCCTATTTAAAAGTAACAAGATAAAAGCACTTCAGCACATAAAATCAAGATTGTCACTTGACAAATAGACTACACCCTCCCGTTTACCTATAAGAAATGCCTCAAAATATCTTTAAATTCTTTATTGATGATTTAATTGTAGACAACTAAAATGGCATTTTACTTGCCAAAAAGTGATTGAATCGCTAAGATTTTCATGGAGGCTAAAATTGACCAAATAAGGGTTTTATGTATTATCTGTTGACGTTACTGTACTCATACTGTCTACTGTGTCATCAAAAACACCCCAAAAATGGCAAAAAAAAAAAAAAAAAAAAAAAAAAAAAAAAAAAGATCATTTCCCTTGCCAAAAATTGATTACAGTGTCCTGGTCACCTGTAAAGGGTTACATTTACCTAAATATTACCTTATTTATTATCTCTTGATGTTATTAGTGCCATCACAGGATGCTGGGTGTCTTCCACATTCATAAACACAGAGTCCTGGTCACCCATAAAGGCTTAAATTGGCATAAATATTACTTCATGTATTATGATGCTGGGTGTGTTCCACAATCATATTCGAATAAACGTGAAAATATTCTGTCCGAATATCTGTTTCTTGTTATAAATATAACAGCTAGAAGGATTTACAGTTAAAATAGGAGAAACACGTGACTCCCCAGGAAGGGTCGTAACACCACTTGCCTCATGCACATAAGTGAACAAATCAAAGCAGCATGGAGACACTCCGTCTCCAACCACCTCTCAGGCAGCAGCCTGCACTCCCAAGTTCTACACGTCACCAGAACATAAACAACCGCAACACAATAAAAGCAGTGTTATACAAAATGGAAGGCCTGTAGTGTTTATTCTCTTACAGTAACAACTTATCAATTTTTTGGAGGAATTTATTTGAGAATTTTTTGGTTTTTATTAATTGTGCAATAGAAAAGTAATCGCTAGATTAATCATCTAAATAGTCATTAGAATAGTCGACTATTCGATAAAATAATCGTCAGAATAATCATTTTAAAAATAATCAGTTACCCCCAACCCTACTTTTTAGAATACCAGGATAGGAAGGATGGTGTAGGTTTACGTTTATTAGATTGATACATAAATACTACCAATAAGAAAGTGTACGTTGGTGTGTGTCAGAAACAGCGTAAGGCTTAATGTCTTTTCCAAAAAAAACTGGTGATGGGCCGGTCTCCAGTCAAAATGCCCGGGCTGAATTTTTGTCCCAGTCCAGCCCTGGCTGATATCACATATCCTGTTGTGCAAAAACTTTAAACACTATCTGTGAAAAATTTGACTTCAGTTTAAGTTAGGTCAGTTGTGCCAGACAATGAAAAGTAAACCTCTGATCTGTCATATTTTAATACTATGAGTGAGAGAAGAAGTAGCTGAAGAGTTTCATGAATATGTTCATGGTATGTAAAGGTTGAGTCAGTTAAAGAATAAAAAACAATTTCAAAGATTTCTGATCATATATTAGCTGATAATAATGGTAGGCTGATAGTTTCAGACATCCCTAGTTCAAAATGAATCTTCTAACCTCTTTAGGATACGTTCATTTTGTTACCAAAGTAGTTTTAAAAACCTTAAGTTCTCTGTCTCTGTTTTAAATGTTGTTGATAACTGAAAACAATGAGCCTCTTATCCGATTTCTGCTTCCCGCCTGTTCATCCAGCTGGCCAATATGATCCTCCCAGAAGATGAAAACTTCCTGTTAGTTTTCCGCAGAGAAGCTCCTCTGGACAACAGCGTGGATTTCATGAAGGTAAGAACATCCAAGCAGGTTGATGACAAAAGACCACTAAACTGAGCTGCTGTTAAATTTGGACACATTTAGTTGACATGAATTTGTATCATTTTTCACCGTGGTGTCCATTATCAAAGCTGCTCTGAAAGACGACCCAAAGCTGCACTATTTATCCTGATTATCCAGAGCTACACTCAGCTGTCTCCATCCACACTGAACATTTATTGATCTGTTTTGTAGATCTGGAGGAAGTATGATGCCGACTGTAGTGGATACATATCAGCTCAGGAGCTGAGGGTGAGTTTTTCACCACTAACAACTTTATTTATTCATCGTGGAGTCAGGAAATAACGAAGCCTTTTAAAGAAGTGTTGAGCTGAATCCTCTGCCTCCATGGGCTGAAGGGTGGCAGAACAAGAAGACAAATATGATTGAAGACATAATGCTGGAGCCCATTAACCTGAGAAAATCCCAAACAACATCAAGTCCTGCTAGTCCTCCTCCCTTTCTTCCATTTCTCAGCAAACTTAAATTTTCATTGTCCATCCATCCGTTCACCTTGGAAAACCTCACCAAGGAGATGTCCAGGAAGCGTCATTTGGGATTCTCGGATGTCCAATAAAGATCCCGCCTTTCTCGCCTCTGATTGGCTAGAAAGGCTCTACTACGACTGGCTATTTATTTAGCAGCAAACCGGCTGTCCTCGCTAAGCGCAGACTGTTCTGCCACCAGCAGAAAGCTGTTTTGGGGAGTTTTGTTAATTCAATTCAATTCAAAAATACTTTATTAATCCCAGACAGAAATTGATTGCTGTAGTAGCTCAGAATAATAATAATAATCAAGTCGTCAAAGAGTTATTGTATATTACAATTGCTGTTGGCAGGAAGGATCTCCAGTAGCGGTCAGTGTTGCAGCCAAACTGAAGAAGCCTCTGACTGAAGACACTCTTCCGTTGTCTGACAGTCTTGTGAAGAGAATGCTCAGGGTTGTCCATCATTTTCTTGATTCTCTGGAGAATCCTTCTTTGCATTATCTCCTCCAGTGGTTCCACAGTCGTCCCCAGAACAGAACCAGCCTTTTTATTAGGCTGTTGAGCCTTTTCAGGTCCCTGCTTCTGATGCCGCTACCCCAACAGACGATGGCTGAAGAGATTACACTCTCAACAACAGACTTGTAGAAGATCTGCAGCATCTTGCTACAGACATTGAAGGACCTAAGCGTCCTCAAGAAGTGCAGTCTGCTGTGCCCCTTCTTGTAAATGACTTCACTGTTCTTTCTCCAGTCCAGTCGGTTGTCTAGGTGAACTCCAAGGTATTTGTATTCCTCAACCACCTCCACTTCTTCTCACATGATGGAAACGGTGTTTGACTCCACCCTGTTTCTTCTGGAGTCTAAAATCATCTCCTTTGTTTTGTTCACATTCAAGGTCAGATGCCACAAAGCGCTCCACCAGCTCTCTGTACTCAGCTTCCTGTCCATCTCTGATACACCCGACAACTGCAGAGTCATCTGAGTATTTCTGTAGATGACAGGTCTCTGATTTTTACTGGAAGTCTGAGGTGTACAGGGTGAAAAGCAATGGTGAGAGTACAGTGCAGTACAGTAAGTGGCGCTATAATAACCACTCTGTCCTGTTTGGCAAAACATTTTATGTTTAATGTTCCATAAAAAACTGAAAAACAGTCAATCTGAATTTATAATCTTGTTGCATTTATCAAACAGTTGGATTTCCTTTATATCTCTTGGCTCTCAAGCATTAGAGTACATAGGATAATCATACAGTATGTGCCTTGGGTATGACATTTAATAAAACTGCCCCATTCAGCCCAGCTGTGTGCATCAGGTCTGTTTATGTTCTACAACATAGAAAACTGGTGAAAAATATGTCTAAATCATAATCAGTTTTAACTTAATTTTTGATTCATTGATACACATTTAATCTGATGATGAAAGATCTGCTCTAACATTTAAACAGCCCTAAAATGTTAAAGTGAAGACAAAGGATAGCCTAATAACAAGATAACCCCAATAGAGCCAACAGATAAAAAGTCAGTCTACAGTGAGATAAAATGCAACCTGATTTATTACAATTTCACACTTGACATTTTTCTGGTTCTGTTATGAAAGAAACTGAAATTGGTTTGTTGCAAAACAGGAAACAATGTTTATTATAGCGATGAGTTCACATTTTCTTCAACAAACTCCTCAAGGTCTGGCTATAAACATAAAAACCTACAGCAAGGGAAAACGGTTTCTCACATGAAACAGCCAATCGTAGGAAAGCCCTTCCAGCCAATCAGAGGCGAGAAAGGCGGAACCTTCCTTGGACAGCCTAGGATTCCAAATGACGCATCCAGGAAGCATCTTTTTATTCCCCCCCCCCCCCCCCCCCCCTCTTTTTTTCCTTTTGTGTTTTTATTTTTATTTATTAATTTTTTTAATTTAGACATTTGAATAACATACATACATGGTATTGCAGAAAATAGAAAGGGTATAAAAATTCCACAGCTTGTAGTAACAAGTTGAACAAGTTATGTATACAACTACAAGTACTTAAACAAAAATGAGAAAACAGATAAACAAAATAACTGGGGGAAAAAAGCTCAGCATGTAAATCAAGTGGAACTATACATTTGGCACAGCTCTTGTGTTTTACACGCTTTGGAGTTAGTTCTGTTATTAAGATTCTCCAGATAACTGGAAAACAGGGCTTTGAAAGCAAATATGTTTGGACGCTGTTGAGAGAATTTTGTACAATGTTTGTGAAATTTGGCAAAAATGATCAGAAGATTAATAATATATTTTTTCCTGGAATTATTATCGGTATGTGAGAGGGCAAATAGAATGTGTTGAAACTTCAGTTTACATGAGGGATCAATTTTGGTGTTTATAAAATTATTTAGATAAATCCAAAATGCATGTGTATAAGTGCATTCCCTAAATAAATGATGTATTGTTTCCTCTGCATTGCTGCAAAAAGTACAAAGAGTATCAATATTTTCCTTAAGTTTAACCAGATATGTCTTTACCGGATAACATCTATGGATCAACTTAAAAGTAACCTTTCTTGTCTTATTAGTAATAATACATTTCCTTGATAGAATCCAAGTGTTTTGCCAGTCTATATCATTGTAAATATTGTTCCAGTAAAATACAGCTGCAGGTCTGGAAACAATATCTCTTTGAATGATTTGTCTAATACATTGATTTGTGGCTTTATCACTAAATAAAGGACAGATGATACCGATGTATATGCTACCGAGATTTAGTTCTGGAATAATAGAATATCTACCCTTAGGAGCAGACACCAATAACCTTCTCACTCCATCTGGTATTGCATCAAAAACTACAGCGTATTCTCTTGGAGTGACAGGAAAATTATAAACAAACAAAAATTCCCTACAAGAAAATAATTGACCATTATCATTCAGTAATTGACTCACAATTAAAATATTTCTATCAACCCATTTCTGAATACATAATGATTTGTTCTTAAATTTAATATCCTGGTTGTTCTAAATGAGATATTTATGGGGAGAAAAGTTGTGAGAGTATATCATTAACCAAGATGATAAGAGTTGACTATGAAAGTTGGAGAGTTTAAGCGGTAATTTAGAGATATTGTAATTGCATCTTAGCAGAAAGTGCAATCCTCCAAGTGAGTTAAAGATATGGTTGGTAACAACGTTCCAAATTGAACTGGGATTTTTTCAAAAGATTTTGATCCGTTTGATTTTAAAAGAAGCATTTAAGGAGGTGAAATCTAAAGAATTTAGGCCACCAGAACACAACTTGCTGATCATTAAATTTTTTTAAATTTAATGTATTCTCTTTTTCCAAATTAAGTTAAATAATATTTTATCAATTTTGTGCATAGTTCTTTCGAAATATCAAGTGCCATAGCTGCATAAATAAGTCGGGAGAGGCCTTCAACTTTGGCTACCAATGATTTTCCAGTGATGTATAAATCTCTTTGAAGCCAAAGATTCAATTTATGTTGTATTGCAGCTATAAGAGGGTCAAAATTTTCAGATAATCTGGCATCTTGGTCTTTTTGAATGATAATACCAAGATATTTAACCTTATTTTTAACAGGAACACCTGATATAATAGCATCTGTGCAGAATGTAACAGGGAGAAGTTTAAGTTTAAGACCAGAGGCTATTGAGAAATTATTGACAACTTTCAGAGCTTCATCATCTTGATATTTATCTTTTAAAAAAAGTGTTGTGTCATCCGCTAGTTGAGTAATAGATAGTACTCTGCCAGCAACAGAGAGACCCGCTACACTGCTGTTTTTAAAGTGAATAGAAAGGAACTGCATAGGAAGAAGGAAGAGATATGCAGAAATTGGACTACCTTGCCGGATCCCACGGTTGATGTCTAATCTTTTTGTTGTACCAAATGGGAGTTTGACTGAGCTATTTGCATCTGCATGTAGAGTTTGAATTGATTGTTTAAAGACATTTCCAAAACTCAAAATGTCAAGTGCTCTGAACATGAATTCATGTTCAATGGAGTTGAAAGCTTTATAAAAATCCAAAAAAAGAATGAAACTATTATCTGTGATTAAATCTGAATAATCCAAAATATCAATTACAGTCTTATATTGTTAGTTGTGTGTTTGCCAGTCATAAAACCAGACTGTGTTTCATCAATGATATCATTAAGTGCACATTTTAACTTTTTAGCCAAACACATAGCAATTATTTTATAATCGTTATTCAGCAGTGAAATACGTCTCCAATTTCCAATCAAAAGGGTGTCTTTTTGAGGTTTCGGAATCAAAGTAATTAGCCCCTGAGTCAAAGAAGGAGGGAGCTTTTCATTATCAATGTTTTAAGTATTTACTTTATGTAAAAAGCATGATAAATCCTTTGAAAATAATTTGTAAAATTCAGAAGTCAAACCGTCATTCCCTGGACTCTTATTAAGTTTCATTTTATTAATAGCACCTTCTCCAGGAAGCATCTTTCTCCGTCTGCGTTGGTGCGGAGACACACAACACCATTATGCGTCGGCGCAAGGGCTCTCCGACAGGCTCACAGAGGGTGACGGCGACGTGCCCAAAATTTTGAACGTGTCGAAAGTGACCGAGACAACAAGCTTGTGATTGGTCAGGATGCCGCTTCCTGCAAATTTGTCACCAGCACTGCTTTAGCTCCGTTAAAAAGTAAAAAGATATTTAGTGGCAAACCCAGATCAGATTGAAGAACGCATCATGGAAAAAGTCTGAAAATATGAATGTTCAAAGGTGTACAGAGCAAACGTGGACAGAAATTATGGGAAACATGGGTTTAGAGGTGTGCATGAAGAGGCGGAGGAGAGTGAAGCACAAATTAGTCCATGTTATAAAGTCGCTGAAATATGTAAACACATTAGTAAATACACTATTAAGGACCGGGTGCATGAGTGTTATGGTGGCAGGATACCACAGAACAGCGCTACACCCTCTGTTGTCCTGGAGGGGAATTGCTTTGCAACAAATTGCTGCCTGAAGTTCGCGTGTAGAAGAAGAAGAAGAAAATATCATTTCTATAGCGCCTCTCAAGATAAAAATCACGAGACGCTTCACAAAAACAAAAAGTAAAAATATAAAGAAGCATTTAGAAAATGTTAAAAAATATATTTAAAATGAGCAAAAATAGGCAATTGGGATTTCAAAGAAAAAATGTTAAGAAAGAGAGAGTGAATAGGAAAGAGGGAAATCAGTGGATCCTGGGGAAGGCGGAATAGGTGGGGAGAGCAGAATAAAGAGAGAGTGGTGAAGAAGGTCATACAAAAGCCAGCTTGAACAAGTGAGTCTTCAGCTGCTTTTTAAAGGAGACCACTGAGTCCACTGATCTCAGGCTCAGGGGGAGGGAGTTCAAGAGTCTGGGGGCCACAGCAGCAAATGATCTGTCACCTTTGGTCTTTAGCCTGGTGCTGCACAACCAGTAGGCTTTGGTCACTGGACCTCAGGGACCTGCTGGGGGTGTAGGGGCTAAGAAGATAACCAATGTAAGATGGTGTTTGTCCATGTAAGGCCCTGTAGACCAGAACCAGGATATTGAAATGAACCCTGAAGTTGACTGGCAGCCAGTGAAGCTGGAGGAGAAGCGGGGTGATGTGGGTGTGTTTGGAGGACTTGGTCAGAAGCCGAGCACAGGCATTCTGAACCACCTGTAGACGGTTCAGGGAGGTTCTGCTCAGACACGTGAAAAGAGAGTTACAGTAGTCTAAGCGTGAGGAGATGAAGGTGTGGAGAACTGTCTCAAGTTCAGAGCGGGACAGAATGGGACTCAGCTTAGCAATGTTCCTGAGATGGAAGAAGGAAGCGTGAACAAGAGAACTGACATGAGAATCCAGGGTGAGAGCTGGGTCAAAGGTCACGCCAAGATTCCTGACAGAAGGTTTGGTGTGAGAAGCAAGCTGACCAAGAGAGTCTCTGACTTTGGGAACCAGCTTGTCTGGGGCACAGATGAGTATCTCAGTCTTATCTTCATTCAGCTGAAGAAAGCTCCCAGCCATCCAGGCTTTGATAGAGTCTAAGCAGGTGTGTAACAGCTGCAGCTTAGACATCTCATGGGGCTTAAAGGAGATGTACAGTTGGATGTCATCTGCATAAAGATGGTAGGAGATTCCTTTGAAGGAGCTCAGGATGTGCTGAAGAGGAAGCAGATAGAGGAGGAAGAGCAGAGACCCCAGCACAGAACCTTGTGGGACACCATGGGTAAGGGAGGTGGTGGAGGACCTAAATTTGGAGACGGCCACAGAAAAGGAGTGCTCAGAGAGATAAGAGGAGAACCACTCCAGAGCAGATCCTGATAGGCCTACCCAGTCTCTCAGCCTCTCCAGTAGCAGGTGATGGTCAACAGTGTCAAAGGCTGCAGTCAGGTCCAGCAGGACCAGAACAGAACAGTCCCCTGCATCACTGTGAGTCAGAAGGTCATTAGAGACCCTAAGAAGAGCTGTTTCAGTAGAATGAGCTCTACGAAAACCTGACTGGAAGCTATCATAGATGTTATGTTTATCAAGAGCAGCTGTGAGTTGTTTAGCCACAACCTTTTCCAAGATCTTGGAGATGAACGGAAGTTTAGAGATGGGTCTGAAACTGCTATGGAGAGAGGGGTCAAGACTCAGCTTTTTAAGAAGCGGGTGGATTACAGCATTCTTAAAGTAAGCAGGGACCTGACCAGAAACGAGAGAAGCATTAATTATAGAGAGCACGCTGGGACCTATGGACAGAAAAGCACTTTTAAACAAAGATGAGGGTAAGATGTCGAGGGGGCATGCAGAGGTCTTCATAGAGTTAACTAGTTTGGTTAACTCAGGCAAAGAAACAGGAGAAAAGCTATCTAGGATGATGGGCCTGGGTGGAGTTGGGAGAGGCGGTGATAAGGCTGAAGGAGAGATGCTAGATCTAACATTTTTGACTTTGTCCACAAAGAAAGAAAGTTCTCACAGTGTGTAACAGAGTGGATGGAGGCTGTAGGAGAGGCAGGAGAGACCTGGGACACCAGGTTGGAGAAATAGGAAACCCTAGCGTCTCTGACTGCAGAATTAAAGGATGACAGAAGATCCTTTAGGTGCAGCAGATGGACGTGGAGATGGGTTTTCTTCCACAAACGCTCAATTTTTCTGCATTGGCACTTCAGGCTATGAAGGCTGTCATTAAACCAGGGAGTAGGGTTCACTGCAGGAACTGATCTGGTTCTGACAGGACATATGTTGTCCAGAATGGAGAGGCAGTGCTCGTTAAACTGAGAAGTTAAGGAATCTGGGTCGTTATCAGAAGAACAGGGTGGATCAAAAGCAGCAGAAAAATTGCCAGCTGTGCTCTCATTAAGAAAACGAGAACTAACCATACGGCGAGCAGGAGGTGGGGACGCAGAAACTGACTAGTTAAAGAAAATGCAATGGTGATCTGAAATATAAACGTCCTCAGGACAAACTCTATCAGCATTCAGACTCAGCGTAAAAACAAGGTCCAGAGTGTGCCCCCTGGTGTGTGTGGGGCCAGAAACAAGCTGGGTAAAGCCGAAGGAGTCCATAAGGCTGGAGAAATTCATGGCAAAGTGATCGGAGGGATCATCAACGTGGATGCTAAAGTCACCAACAATCACCAGTCTGGACAGCTTCACAGTGGAGGATAGAAAGTCACTAAACTCCTGAAGGAAAGAACTGTTTGGACCAGGTGGACGATAGACCACAGCACAGTAGAACGGGCCCTTACACCCGACTTTAATCAGCTGCAATTCAAAGGAAGCAAAGTGACCAGAGGTTGTAGAGCAACATGGAAGATGGTCTCTGAAAACAACAGCTAGGCCTCCACCACGACCAGAACCTCGGGGCTGGCTAAGAAAAGAATTACCACTCGGGCAGAGTTCAATCAGACCAGAATAATCAGATGTTTGCTGCCAAACTTCAGTCAGAAACAGAAAATCCAGGTTTTTAAAGAGAATTAGATCATTGAGCAGGAAGGACTTATTGTTAACAGAGCAGGTGTTCAATAGAGCCATGCTGAGTGAGGTGGAGGAATCAGAAACTACAGAAACAGCTGGAGTTAGTGGATGTAAATTAGCAGGGTTAGATCCACGGTGTTTATAATAACCACGTATGGAGGGAACAGGAGGAGAAACCACTGAGGAATGAGGATAAACCGACCTTAAAAAACCTGGACGGATGAACCGCGTCACAACGCGGCCTGGTGGGAAAGCGGAAGTGGTGCTCAGGTCACCAAACAAAGGACAAGAAGCTAGAAGATTGCGCCGATGTTTACCAGATAAACCACACTTTAAGAGAAGTCTTATTCTCACCTGAATTCCTGCTCGTTTACCTCTTTTCCTCCAACGTTTTCCCGGGACCGGACAAACATAGCTGGAGGTGCGTAGCTTGTGATCGTCGTTCGGCTCCGGGCCAGTGAGCTGCTCAGATAAACAAACATGGAGGTATGTCCTTGGTGCATCTTGGGCAATCGTGAACGAACGGAAGGACAAAAGAGTCTGGCGATCATAGGAGATGGTAGCAGGGACACTACTGAAGAGGATCGCAGACAGGAGCAAGGTGGAAAACATGAGGTTAGTGGAGAAAAGTTTGAAAAAGTGGCCGGTGACTGCGGCTAAGCCAAACACAGGAGCCATCTTGTTACCGACCTGAAGCGTCCTTGAAGCGGACGAGCTTCAAGGACCTTGACCGGAAGCGTGTAAACACAGTTCTGACTCTTCGTGTGTCTCTCTTTTGCGGAGCTCACGGATAAATAGAAATCAGGCTTCGCCTCTGTCAGTGTGCCCCAGATCAGCTGTGGCTACATTGTAGCTCATCACCATTAGTGTGTGAATGTGTGTGTGAATGGATGAAGGATACACTGTAGTGTAAAGGCGCTATACAGGTACGGGTCATTTGTCATTTAACCAGATGCCTGAGTCTTCTGGCTCTTCTCGATGTGGAGGAGCAGCAGATCTACTCCAAGCCCCTCTCGGATGACCTAGCTTCTAGCCCTATTTCTAAAGGAGTGCCCAGACACCCTGCAGATAAACTAATTTCATTGTGAATAATGAATATTTCATCCTTACGCTGTGCTGTTTGTTTCCTTCTCAGGCCTTTCTGAAGGATTTGTTCCAGCAGCAAAAGAGGGAGGTGGCCTCTGATAAGCTGGTGGAGTACACCGACACCATGGTAGGAACAGAAAACACACAGATGTGTTTTAATAATGTCATCAGTTAGGACATGATGATGCGGGGTGGGTTTAGGTCTACATGGGGTTGAATTATTTAGCACATTCTGCTGCTGACGTTTAGACATCTGAAGGGTTAATTCAGCTCTGGCTACTGGTGGAAATGAGCTAAAAACACTCAGAAGACTCATTAGGAATAGGAGGAATGTAGCTTCAATGATAACTGGCTGTAACTGGACTCCCAACGATGATAATTGAATACTGATGCAAGAGCAAACTAACTGGGAAATGCAGCATGTAGTTGTTTTCTGTGTGTGGGCGTGTGTCTTGTTAAGACACCGATCTTTTTTTCTAGAAATGACTATTGAGGTCAGTAACTGCTTTTCTGTTTTCATGCAGATGAAAATATTTGACAAAAACAAGGACGGCCGCTTGGATTTAAACGATTTAGCCAGGTATAGTGTTGCATTGAAAATCTGTGTACAAGGCAGGGATTTTTATTTAGGATTGTTTAGCTGACATTCTATGTTGTCGTTTGCTTTAAATCCTCCTTTTAAAGTGTGTTTTTCTTAAAGGATCTTAGCTCTGGAGGAGAATTTCCTGCTCCAGTTCCAGATGGATGTAAGCATAATATGTTTACTGCAGATTGGATCAAGGATCAAAACTGTTCTTTTTATAAATTTATCATGTTCCCTTTTTTTTCAAGGCTTGCAGCAAAGAAGACAGAAAAAGAGACTTTGAGAAGATCTTTGATCATTATGATGTTGTAAGTTTATTACTGTATTTGATTGGTGACTTAATTATAGACTTTAAATAACAGGTCCACAAAATTATAAAAAATTCAAAGGAAACCTTTGACACAAGTGGTCTGCTGTAAATTCTATCTCCATGTTCCTGTTCCAGACCTGCCAACCTTGTCAGAACACACACACACACACACACACACACACACACACACACACACACACACACACACACACACACACACACACACACACACACACACACTTGTTCATAGTTCTTATTTTAACTAGTAAGGTTATAGACATTTTTACAGTTTGACCTGACTCCAAAGTATCATGCATTTTAATATTAAACAGTAAAACTCTGAAGTTTCCTTACGTAATATTTGTGCTTATACGAGTTACTTGGATTAAATTATTTCAGTACACATTAATAAAAAAACATGTACATGTATTTAATGGGAATTATTTATTTCGTATATTGCAATAGGTGTTTCCTCAAGAATGTAACATTAAATTGGCTTAAAGCACATACATCATCCGGGCTAATTTACTAATTACCTGCAGCTCCCTGGTGGCTTATGTCCATATCATAATTGCAGATTGTGCAAAATGCATGGTGAGGTTTTTTAGAGGGTCACAAGCATGGCCACTGTTCTTGATATTTGGACAAAGACTTCTGAGACACATGGACCCTCTTCTTCTTGGCAGGTCTGCTAACCAATCCAAATAATCTCCAAAACCAAATTTCTCTGCCTTTCTACAATGATTGGCTCAAACTTCTTCACCACGCCGCTGAGTCGTACCATACATGCATATTTGCCACAGAACTCAACTCACGTATCTGCAGCTTTTTGCGTAGTTTAGAGGGGTGAGACGTACCAGCGTAAATAGATGGCAAATTGCATACTGGCTACGCAAAATGCGTACAGGTTGGCAGGTCTGCTGTTCTATAATTTCATATTTTGCATCTTTATGTCCTGTTTGGGGATTAATGGCTAAAAAATAAATGCAAAAAATGGTTAAGAAAGTAAATTAGTAGGAGTAAAACATTTCTGCATTAGCTAAATAGCCGGTGTGAATAGAAAATTGGTACAGAAGCCATGAATCCAATTAGCTCATTTTAATTCTATAATACCCATCCATCCATTTTCTACCCGCTTATCCACGCAGGGTTGCAGGGGGCTGGTGTCCATCTCCAGCAGTCTCCGGGCAAAAATGCGGGATAAACCCTGGACAGGTAGCCAGTCCCATCGCAGGGCAACACAGAGACACACAGGCAGGGGCGCCCAAAGAAAATGTTGATAAGGGTAACCAGATGGGGCTAAAGAAAATTTTGGGGTGACACACCAAATTGGTCCTTGTGGTAACTGGGAGTTTTGCCTGTGGCGATGCATTGCATTGCTCTTTTATTCTTTTTATTAAAAAACATTATGTATCCAAAACACTTAACTACAAATTTGAGAAACACAATTATTTCATAAAACCTTGGATTGCCTCTGGGAGTGAACTTCTGGCGGTTGTGAGCAGGGCCCCTTGGGGGGTCTTGGCGGTGGCCATGGGTGGCTGCCTGGTGGCTACATCGCCCCTGGGTGGATCTGGGCAGGGCCTCGGGGATTGGCTCCTGACTTGTATGCTGCCGGAAACAAGGGAAGAACATGCGTCTGTGCCTGGCCCAGGCTCAGGTGCCTCAGGTGGACCTTGGCTCCTCTAAAATAATAATTCTGGCCCATTACGGGGGAGGGGGATGTCCAGAAGGGGGAGGACCCAACCTTACCTGGATGTCTCATGTCTTACATATTCTGGAAGTTGTGCAAATGCAGGGATGGGAGTAGATAATCTGCTGGGGTGGGGATGGATTGGTGACCTCGGGCTCCGTAGGGCCCTGCCATGCTGCTACTTTGGGCCCTGGCTAGATGGTCTGGGGTCTACATTCCCTGGGTGGTAGTTTGGGAACGGATGTGCCTATTGGGGCCGGTGGGGGAGCTGGCTCCCTGGAGGGCTTAGGCCAACCAGCCAATCCTCCCCATCCCCAGACATTTTCCTCCTCCTGCTCCTTCACATCATCACACAAACATGCACATAGGACTTTGGGGGGTGGGCAAGTCAGGGGGTGCGGGTATGGATCCCATTACCGTACTCCTGTGGCAACCTGCCCCCCAATTTTATTTGCACATTAAACACTTCCACCAACAACATTCCACGCTAACACACACTTAGGGCCTTGGGAGTGAGCACAATCAACGGCATTTGGCAGGGGAATCTTTCAGCCTCACCCTGTGTCGGTGCCCACTTCCAATTTTAAACTGACAGAGGGTTGTGGGTGGGAAGTGGGGCTGTGTGGTCGCATCAGCTGGCATAGGCCAGACGATGCCTGCGCTGCCCGCTCCCCCCAGCTATGGAATACACCTCATCAACACTGTATTGGAGCAGGTGGAAGGAGGCTAGGGGTCTTAGCACACCTCTGTTGTCATTTGGCTTCCCGGGGCCGAAAGCTAGGAATGGGACCTGGCCGTCTGGTTGGGGTCTGGGGTGGTGGGTTGCTTTGCTCAATGTTGGGCGGGGGTGCCTGCTCATCATCACCCCAGCAGAAAGGGGCTAACTCTGATGACTGATGGAAGGTGTTAACTGTTAAAACCTACCTACCTGGCTACTCCACATACCGTGGTGTGAAAAACTCTTTCCCCCCTTCCTGATTTCTTATTCTTTTGCATGTTTGTCACACAAAATGTTTCTGATCATCAAACACATTTAACCATTAGTCAAAGATAACACAAGTAAACACAAAATGCAGTTTTGAAATTATGGTTTTCATTATTTAGGGAGAGAACAAAATCCAAACTTACATTGCCCTGTGTGAAAAAGTAATTGCCCCCCTTGTTAAAAAATAACCCAACTGTGGTGTTTCACACCCGAGTTCAATTTCTCTAGCCACCCCGAGTCTGATTTTTGCCACACCTGTTTCAATCAAGAAATCACTTAAATATGAGCTGCCTGACACAGAGAAGTAGACCAAAAGCACCTCAAAAGCTAGACATCATGCCAAGATCCAAAGAAATTCAAGAACAAATGAGAACAAAAGTAATTGAGATCTATCAGTCTGGTAAAGGTTATAAAGCCATTTCCAAAGCTTTGGGACTCCAGTGAACCACAGTGAAAGCCATTGTCCACAAATGGCAACAACATGGAACAGTGGTGAACCTTCCCAGGAGCGGGCGGCCGACCAAAATTACCCCAAGAGCGCAGAGACAACTCATCTGAGAGGTCACAAAAGACCCCAGGACAACTTCTAAAGAACTGCAGGCCTCACTTGCCTCAATTAAGGTCAGTGTCCACGACTCCACCATAATAAAGAAACTGGGCAAAAATGGCCTGCATGGCAGATTTCCTAGACACAAACCACTGTTAAGCAAAAAGAACATTAGGGCTCATCTCAATTTTGCTAAGAAACATCTCAATGATTGCCAAGACTTTTGGGAAAATACCTTGTGGACTGATGAGACAAAAGTTGAACTTTTTGGAAGGCAAATGTCCCGTTACATCTGGCGTAGAAGTAACACCGCATTTCAGACAAAGAGCATCATACCAACAGTAAAATACGGTGGTGGCAGTGTGATGGTCTGGGGTTGTTTTGCTGCTTCAGGAACTGGAAGGCTTGCTGTGATAAATGGAACCATGAATTCTACTGTCTACCAAAACATCCTGAAGGAGAATGTCCGGCCATCTGTTCGTCAACTAAAGCTGAAGCGATCTTGGGTGCTGCAGCAGGACAATGACCCAAAACACACCAGCAAATCCACCTCTGAATGGCTGAAGAACAACAAAATGAAGACTTTGGAGTGGCCTAGTCAAAGTTCTGACCTGAATCCTATCGAGATGCTATGGCATGACCTTAAAAAGGCGGTTCATGCTAGGAAACCCTCAAATAAAGCTGAATTACAACAATTCTGCAAAGATGAGTGGGCCAAAATTCCTCCAGAGCGCTGTAAAAGACTTGTATCAAGTTAGCACAAATGCTTGATTGCAGTTATTGCTGCTAAGGGAGGCCCAACCAGGTATTAGGTTCAGGGGGCAATTACTTTTTCACACAGGGCAATGTAGGTTTGGATTTATTTCTCTCCCTAAATAATGAAAACCATCATTTCAAAACTGCATTTTGTGTTTACTTGTGTTATCTTTGGCTAATGGTTAAATGTGTTTGATGATCAGAAACATTTTGTGTGACAAACATGCAAAAGAATAAGAAATCAGGAAGGGGGCAAATAGTTTTTCACACCACTGTACGTATTTCATGAGCATTTTTAACTCAGAAGTGACCCCTGAAGGACTTAGTTGTTCTTCCTTTTATCAAAACTTATTTTGAGCCTGAGAGGGTTAAAGAAAAATTGATGGCTCTTAAAAGATCATTTAAAAATCTGTTACTCATCTTTTTCTTTATTCTCTGCTCTGCTTCTCTCTTCCTCATTGTTCAGAGTAAAACAGGAGCTCTGGAGGGTGCAGAGGTGGACGGCTTTGTCAAGGATATGATGGGGCTGGTCAGGGTAGGACTTTCCTCATTAAACCTCTGTTTGTGTAGCTGTTTTCACACTAAATGCTGATCTTTTAGCAGATTTAGTGAACACATGAACACCTACATAGTTGATATATGTTTACATTCCCACATGAGCTACAGCAACAAGTGACTTGTTGCCAGACAAACTTTTGAGACTGTTAACGAAGTGCAACACCCACCTGCAGTTGCTTTATTGGTATTTGATTATTTTATGACAATGTCATGAGTCATCTGTGATTTACCTGCATTGATTGTGACTGGTTTGTTCCTGTTTGGAAGAAAAGGGAATTTTTAAAACAAGCAAATCACAAATATATACTTACTACTCAAAAGGGATTATTCTGATTTTGTGAAAATGAAATGAAATATTTACAGGAATCAGTGCAAACATAGTTTTGTGTTTTTTGCACCATTGTGTATTTTACATGCCTTGGTTATTTATATGAACCTTTGTGGTTATTTGAACCATAAATTAGCTGTGGAGCTAGCTTACTATAACATTTTAGATATGTGTTTTAACTAAGCAGGCTAGATAATTAAATATAAATAACATTCCACAGAACCACAGTCAAAAAGTCATTACTATGTCAGGGACCGAGCAGTAAAACTCCAGGACAATGGTTTAAAAAGAATATCTTCTCCATTTATTTTATAAAGAATTAAACAAAATCAAACAAAAACGGGCCCAAAGGAAAAAATGGCCACAAAAATAACCTTAACTAAAAGTAACAAGCAAGACTCTCCAAAACTGAGACACACAGGGGAATTTATACACACAGGCTAGCCTACAGACAACGAGGAGGGGAGAGACAAGGGAAACACTAAGACAAATAGTAAATAAACCTAGGAAACTAAGTCAACAAAATATAACTACCACAAAAAAAGTTTAATACATCCTAACAAATCTGGTAACTCAATAGAGCTTCAGAACGTCTGGTTTCTGGTTTCTTCATTATCACGCTCCCTGCTTCCAGGAGCCAGATGGAATGTTTCACTTCCTGCATGGAGTTACACTGGGCGTGTCCCCTCTCTCTGCCAGTTCATCCAATCTCAGAATACAAATGAAAATAGTTAATGATCAAAAAAAACTATGTGTAAGATAAATTACTAAATGTGTGCACCCATTAGTAAACATCTTACAATATTGCCAAAATGAAATAAATCAGCATATAGAAAAAGATATTTAAATAATACTAACACTGAGAAATGGCTGGAGGAACCTCCACACTATTTATTTAGGATCTTTTGTTGCAACAGGATTTGCATTCACTTGTTGCTGCAACGCAGTATTACACACAAGGAACTTGGTTGTTGTTGATAACTGAGTCATTGTTAAAAGTCACTGTTATTGCAGCTTAATGGAGGGCTAAACCTCATGTCTGTCTGACATATAAGCTGACTGGCTGTCTCTTTCTCCTCCTGCATCTCCAGCCCAACATAACCGGTCCTGACCTGGACAAGCGCGTGCCGTTCTACTGCGTCACTGTGATGTCAACAAGGACGGCAAGATCCAGAAAAATGAGCTAGCTCTGTGTCTTGGTGTCAAGATAAAACATTAGTTTCTGTTGCGATTGTGGTATCAATACTGTGTGTTGTGTAATCAGAAATTCAAGAATGTTTTCATCCAGATTAGCGTGAACTCCGGACATTTTAGGTAAATATAAGGTGTTCCTTTACGTTTGTGACAGGTCTACATGCATGTTGAAATAAATAACATAACCGCTCCTTTCAGATGAAATAGCCTGACGTGGGCCAGTAGTGATGATGCAAGTTTCTGTGCTGTGATTTGTGGTCGTGTTGTTGACATGTTGGTCATTTAAAGCAGAAAATTTGGCTTTTTTTTGGTGTGTGTGTGTGTGTGTGTGTGTAAAATCTAATGGTAAAAAGGCTAATGCATGAATGTTCACATTTATAATATGTTGTAGGAACAGGTTGTTAAAATAAAAGTTGCATCAAATAAACACGTTCATTTCTTTATTTAAACATATTTGAAAATATAAAGTGTAGAGAATCACTGACCCGGCTGTACTCCCTTTGCTTTAGCTTCACTCAGTAGTGATTCTGCTTGATGACCTAAACAATCAGACTGACTGCTATTGAAAATAATTAGTAACATAGAAGAATCACAGGTGCCATTTTAGACTTGGGGCTTTTGTTATGACAAAGCCCAGCTGTAGCGCCTGGTTCTCATCAGCTGCAAAGCGGATGGCTCACGTAATTCGCGCGCTTCCCGCTGCTCTTCTGTTCACATCGGGCGAGAATTTTTGATGGGCGCTTCTGCTCACATCTACTGTTTTCCAAATGGTTTAGAGCCTCTAAATGGGACGTAATGGCGTGAAGCTGAAAGCCTTTTTTCTCAGACTAATGGTTCCTTTCTAACTCACCTGGGTTCATAAAGCTTGCTTACGCACAAAACAGGGTCGGAAAACTGCGTAAGCAACTTTTCAGGCAAACTTTGGGATTTATAAAAGAAAACTTAGTGGAAAAATGTGCACAACTTTAAATTGACTGAGGACCTGGCTTACGCACATTTTGGACATGGAGAGCACCTGCAGTGCTGCTGCTGAGAAGGATACAATTATGAATTCCAGCAGCATTACTTGTACCGCTTCATGCACACACAGAGCACAAGTCCCCCCCCCCCCCCCCCCCCCCCCCCCCACACACACACACACACACAGCCTGAAGCAGAATACGGAATGTTGAATATCAGCCGGGGGGGGGGGGGGGGGGGGGGGGCAGATTGAGACAGAATGACATGTCTGTGCATCTATGTTATGTTATGCGAAAGTATGAGCATCCTGTCACTGTGACCCCCTATTGATCATGCACCCTGGCTACCTGGCCAAGGGAGATGTCTGGTTAGCTGACTGGTTAGTGCATGTGACTCTCACCTGGGAATCTGAGGATCAAATCCCAGTTGGGCCCTTTTTTTCTGTATCCGCCACAGATCTCCCTGAAGAACTCACAGCATTGACGGCTTCAGCAACGCTGTGCCACTCTGTGGATTTTTTTTCTTTGTTTTGCAAAAGCACTTCCTTTCATTTTTCCACCTCACCCACAGGTACCTCAACTTCTGCTTCGTTGAAATAGTGCTTCCTTGATCTGAGGTCGACGTCATTAATGGTGAAATGCTGCAACGAGCCGGCTTATGTATATGCATGAGATCCACCAGGCACTTTGCATTGGCCATTTATGACAGAAAGTGGGCGTGTTGAGGGCGGGATGTGATTCAGAAATAGCTGAGAACTTTTTTAGGTAGTTTGGGATTCATAAAGTGGAGATCGCTGTGCGTACTCCATGTTTAATTTTTTTTTGCTGAGCTTGAGTACAGTTTTAGTAAGGATTCCATGCAATGTTTTAGAAATGAGACCCCTGAGCTTTTAGCTTCGTATCTGAGTGGCACCACTGCAAATATTGACATTTTAGTTTTCTACGGTAAAGATGAGGGATCTGGTTATTGCAAACACTTCTACTTGTGTGTTTTATTGTAGGAAGAGCAGCCGAGATGCAGCTGCTGCAGAGCAAACAGTTCTCTGTGAGCTGAGAGCTCAGTGCCGCTCACCTGTTACTCAGTGTTTTACCATCTGTGTCAAAGACTGAATATAAAACAGGTCTCGTCAAGGTTGAAGCTCTGAATGGAGTGTGACTCAGCGCTGTGATAGTACTAGTGTTTGAATAAGGATCAAAATAAAATGTGTTTTGTTATGACCTTACATTGAAGAGTTTTTGTTATCACTCGTCTTGATGAAAACTGTTTATAATTTTACCATCTCTTTTTGTTTTAAGGTTTTTGTAAAATCCTGCTCTGAACCAGAATAGCTTTTCAGCTTATAAAGAGGTCACCAAGCCTTGCTGAACTGTTAAATGACACAGTCGGATCCATCTGTTCAATGGTGCTGCACAGCCATCACATTGAGAGCTTCACCTGAGGTTGTGTTGTCTCGGTGTGTGATCTGATCAGCATGAACGACAAAGAAAAGGCCAAAAAAAAAAAAAAAGAAACAGGAAAGAAAAGATTACAAAAATACACTTTTTTCATGCAACAAATTACAAATGCATGAACACAAAAATGGAATCACTTAAGTTTTTGGATTTTTGGATTGGATATGTTTTCCTCTCCATTGTCGCTATGTGCTTGCTTAGTATGAGGATTGCTGTAAAGTCACTGACACTAGTCAGTGACTTGATGCAATTTGCTGGGTTCCTTATATAGGAAACATTATTTCTGATTGGCTTAATGAACTGACCTGTACTGGAATATTTATTAAGTGAAGTGCCTTGAGACGACTCTTGTCGTGATTTGGCGCTATATAAATAAAATTGAATTGAATTGAATTGAATTGAATATTTATGCTACTGTGAACTAGCCTAGTGAACTAGACCAAATTCTTGCTTTGCAAAGTTTGGTCTAGGCACGCTCCATTGGAACCTCGCAGCTCCTACCAGAACTCTGGCTGGCCAATCACAACTCTCTAGAGGGGTTTCAAACACATTAAATAATACATTTATTTAGTCTGGCTTGCCAGGCTAACTGTGAACAGCAGCATCATTGACTGCACCTGTTCATTCTGAAAGCCCTTTAGAACTCTCTCTCTGTGTGTGTGTGTGTGTGTGTGTGTGTGTGTGTGTGTGTGTGTGTGTGTATGTGTGTGTGTGTGTGTGTGTGTGTGTGTGTGTGTGTGTGTGTGTGCTTGCAAGAGCGTGCATGCATCAATCTTGTATACAACTGTGACATCTAGGGGTCAGACTAAGGTGATGCAGCTCTGAGTAAAAATTTTTATTTAAATTATGCAATAATAAAAAATGTATTTGTTAAGAATTGTGTGACACTATTTTTCTCTTTGTAGGGTAGAAAAAAGCCTAAATGGACTGGACTAGAAAGCATTTAATCTGATAATGTTATGGTTGCAGTAAAACGTCATTAATATCCTTTTTAGAATTAACAAATTCTTTATTTATTTATTTATTTATTTATTTATTTATTTTACCGTGTCCTGTCTGGCTGTGAAGCAAACAGAATTGATGTCTGAATGCTGGTGACAAGCCTTACAGATTTACTCTCAGGTGGAGCATCAAAGCGTCTGCTTTTAATGTCACGCCTGATACTTAAAACTTTATTGTTATTGTTTTTGAATGCTTTGTAATTCCGACCAGACACGGAGTAAGAGGTGAAAGAGAAAGGAAAGGACAAAAGGTGGGGAGAGAGGGGGGTGGGGGTGGGGTTCCACAAAAATAAACATTAATTAACAAGAGTCTGCTTCTAGACCTGCAGAAAGAGACAAAAAAAAAGCAAAACAAAAAAAACAAGAAAAATGGGACACAACAACAATACAACAAGATCAAGCTATCACTGCGTCAACTTGATGAAGAAATACATAATCAACATTGTTTAACTGAACAGTCACACGATAATAAATCACAGTGCCCACCATAGTCTTAAGACCTGTGTTGAATGTGCCCAAGTCCATACTTTTGAGAGCACCTGTGTGTGTACACGCGCTTGTTTATGTAAGGTTTATCTACAGGAGCGTCCAATAGAGAGTGTGAGGGACCACAGATCTGCCCGCCAAAGATGCGTAGGAGACGGGGGAGCTCCAAGTCCCAGAGATCCAGGCGCTGCCCCAGAACACAGGAACCCCAAGGAGACTGCAACCAGAAAGGGCCCCGCCCCCCTCAAGAGGCACAGAGGATCACCCCAGGGGGCCACAACCAGCAGCCGGCAGAGTCCCGGGAGACATCAGCGGAAAGCCCTCAGGCCCGCCCGCAGCCTCCCACCCCCTAGCCGGCCGAGCCCGGGACCCAGCGACCTGGGACCCAGGGGCGACCACCCCCGCCGGGGACCCAGCAGAGCCCAGGGACCCAGACCCCACCAGGCTGCCACCGGATTGACCAGGCAGGCGCCAACGATCTTAAACCCCCTGACCCGGGAGCCACGAACACTCAGGCAGACCAAGGCACCACACCCCACACCAGGTGTGGCAGGGGGAGGGGAGACGAAGATCTATATCATCAAAAGAAGTCCCAGGCTAGGGGAGGAGTCAAAGGCCCCGCCTGACATATACAGTCATACACAAACACAGTCACACACTCCCTCCCTCATGCTCACACATGCACATACAACCAAAGACTTACAAAAATGCACGCCGGACATCCACTCATGCTCCCTATACACTCCCTATTCACTCTGGTCCCGGTACTGCTGCACATGGGGTACAACCATCACCGGTTACCAGAGTTTGACCCTTTCTGCTGGGGTGCTGATGAGCAGGCTCCCCTGCCCAACGCTGAGCACAGCAACCCACCACCCCAGACCCCAACCAGACGGCCAGATCTCCCTCCTAGCCTCCAGCCCCAGGAAGCCAAGCAACAACAGAGGTGTGCTAAGACCCCTAGTCTCCCTCCACCTGCTCCAATATAGTGTTGTGTGTTAATGAGGTGTATTCAATGGCTGTGGTGAGCGGGCAGTGTGGGCATTGTCTGGCCTATGCCAGCTGATGCCACCACACCAGCCCACTTGCACCCACAGCCCTTGGTGTCTAAGTGCAGTTTAAAATTGGAAGTGGGCACTGGCACTCGGGAGGAGGCTGAGAAATTCCCCTGCCAAGTGCCGTTGAATGTGCTCACTCCCAAGGCCCTAAGTGTGTGTTTGCGTGGAATGTCGTCGGTGAAAGTGTATAAGGTGCAAATAAAATTGGGGGGCAGGTTGCCACAGGAATGGGGAAATGGGGTCCACCCCCCAAGGTCCTATGTGCATGTTTGTGTGATGATGTGAGGGAGAAGGAGGAGAGAAATATGTGGGGATGGGGAGGAATGGCTGGTTGGGCTTAATTAACAAATTCTTGGTGTAGCGGAATGAAATGACTGTTTTCTAACCTAAAGATCGTGCTGCTCTGCTCAAGCTGGAGAGACACAGTCTCCCTCAACAACCTAATCTCAAGTTCTCACGCCTCTCATTCTAAACTGTTTCACTTCCTTTCCAGCAAAATCACCTTTTAAACCAGGGGAAGATCAAGAAAAATATAAAGACAAACAGCTAAATTAAAGACCTTCTCTACTGGGGTCAAACTGAGAACAACCCTAGCTCATAGGTTTTGCTTTCGGTTATACAAATGAACACTAGGGGTGCTAAAAGCAAGCCAAAACTGCTTAGTTCCCCTTTAAAAGAATTTGTACTAAATTAAAAGTAATTAGTACAAAAACAATTTCCAAGAAAATTTAATATTTAAAGTCACTGCAATCTGAACGATTGACAGTTTTGAAAATCAACCTCCCACCTCCACCACCCCACCCCCAATCTCTCTCCAACTGCTGCTTTGAGAAAACGTCAAACTCTTTCCTATCCTCCTGAGAGGCATTCTGAGGTTTTTCCATATGACAGGTTTTATTAGTGGAAACCTTCGTCCACTGCCACCCACTAGAGGAGACAGCTGCCTCTGTCCCGGGGATCCACTTCATGTAGTGTGGCATACAGCAAATAAACTCTGGGTGGGTGAGAGATGGTGGTGGTGGTGGCCCCCCAAGCTGTTATTTCCACCAACTTGCTGCCGTTTGGTGTGCAAAGGGAAACCTCTCAGCTTCATACATGACTGGATGAGAATGTTCTACCAACATTGCAGCCATGCATGATAAATGCAAGAAAGAAGGGATGAGTCAAGAAAACAGGTACAAAGCTGTTTTAGAGGACGTGACAGGATGGGATCTCTCTCTCTCTCTCTCTCTCTCCCTCTCCCTCTCTTTCTCTCTCTCTCTTTTTCTGTGTGTGTGTGTGTGTGTGTGTGTGTGTGTGTGCCTGTTATAAACCTAGAGAGCAGTATGACCTCATACAGCAGACAGCATTACAGCTGTATTTATATCAAAATTCAGTCATAGTTCCGTTTGAACTTTTCCTCAGATCTTTATCCTGTACTGTTGTTTGAGTTTGCACGGCTTGTTCCAGATGGCTCTCAGGTGTTGAAGGCTTTTCCGTTCGCCAAACAACGTCCTGACGAGGGAAACTCTTGTTTGAGAAGATACTGAACATATTAGCTGATGCTGAATATGAAAAATGATGTAATGAAACTCATATTTTATGTAAAGAACCACAGATCATGATGAGGAGGATAAAAATGGTGAAACACCTGGCTATTGTGCCACACAGACTGCTGACCTCAAACTTTGCTGCATGTCTTTTTACAAATTGCTGCCTGAGTATCCATCTAAACTCAGCGGAGGCTTCCTGTGTGTGGTCCAACCACACACTCAAGGTTCATGAAGCTCCAAGTCCAACACTAACATCTGACAGCTGAGAATAAATGCTTTGGACCATGTGATCTGTCTCTGTGTCAAACCTTGATTAAATAAAGTGATGTTTGTTAATGCCGCAGAATTAATTAGAGGTCACTCAGAGATGACTGATTGTAGCATAAGAAGCCACAATCCATTCTGTGACTTTTCTTCTCCATTCCTTTTATCTCCATCTCCATATGCCACCATCTATGGTCTCTCACCTTTTTGGACATTTGAAATATTTCACAGATAGCATGAATGTACGTCTGTAGCGTATGCAGACTTGCCGACTCTCTCCTGTGAGATATCACACTTTCCTTGTGCCAACATTAATGCCTTTTCATGAACCATTCAAAAAAATTATATAATATTATTAATGTTTATGTTTTCAGGTTTTAAAAAATGCAAGGTGGTCTGGGAGGAACATTTATCTGTGCTTTATTGATTTTCCTGAGACTGAGCTAAAAGGGATCCAGTAGATCTCATTTGACAGGTCCAGATATTGAAAACTGGGCAATGAAAATTATTTTGTTAAATAAATACAATATGTTCAAGTAGATCTTCCTGAGCAAACTGGCAAGCTCACATAAAACTCTGTGTAAAAGAGCAAATAATGCTTATTTACAGCTCAGTGAAAGATCAGAAAACAGATGTCACTATAAATGTCACTAATATTTTAACACAGGAGTAGTTTTCATGGTCTCAGAACTTCTGATGCTAGCTGTTAGCTTGTTTGAATTGATATTTCTGTTAAATTAGGTCATCTGCAACATGTAAAAACAAACAAAAAAGACATTTTTTTTCAACAAAATCTCATTTTGATTCTGATCTAAAGTCATGGATGGTTTAATGGTGCCTTGTTTGTCACTTCAGAAGCACATCAGAATGAAAAACAATAAGTTCCAGGAGGTTACCAAAAAAATCACATTGTGTTTGATATCCTTCAACTTTCAGTGACAAATCAGTTTGATCAGCAGTGAATCCAGACGCTCGTCGTTCTCTGGAATCGGAGAGGATGAAAGGAACTTCTCTGACTTTCACTTGTTCTGGGAGTAGAAGCAAACCGTGAATGGACAGCAAGCTCACACCAGATATTTGGATGCATGAGGAGGTCATGTCTATTAAGGGAGTGCTGAGATGGAGCATGTAAATGTTATTCAGAACACCCAGAGGGATGTGGTTTTGCATCGTACGTTTAAGGCTTTGTCCAAACCCACAACACTGTTATAGTAACAGATAAATAATCCGGTCATAACAAATACTAAAGGTTCAAACCGACCACCTGCAGTGTAAAACACAACATATTGTTCCTGTTTTAAGCAATTTCCACAGGAAAAAAATCTGCATTGATACCCAGCTGAGGTCTGCAGCTCAAACTGGTAGCAATTAAAATAAAGACGGCCCTCTGCTGATTACATTTGTTTGTGACCTTTTGTCTGGCATCATCTCACCATCAGCATGATCATGAAGAGGAGGAGGTTTTGTTTTCTCTGTTAGAAACTTTAGCAACTATTTTCAAGTCTAAATTTTGTTTACTTGTCCCTATCTCAGCTTGATCAGCCTTTAAATGTGTCAGAAATGAAAAGATGTAAGCTAATTGCCACGTGCCATAATTTCCACATCTTGAAGCACTGGCCTTAAAAAAACATTAAAAACACGTAGATGTAATTTTGGAAGTTTATAATATCTGTTTTTTTTTAGATTTTATTGCACATCACCTGTCACCTCTGTCAGTGCACCCCAGGGCAGCTGTGGCTTCATCGTAGCTTGTCCCCACCAGCGTGTGAATGGGTGAATGACTGATTGTGTTGTAGAACCCTAAGAAGGAGCCATACAAATACAGACCAGTTACCATCATCACTTTAATGTACAACTACAGTTTTGCTTATTTAAGAGGTTTCTGCCTCTAGCTGTTTGACTTGCATTAAAAAGATAGACGCATAGTTTAAATCATAATTTTACAGTCTTAGGGGGAAAAAATTAACCATTGTTTAAAATCAAAACTAAGCAATGAGAACATAAGGCGAGTTTATGGGAGCCCATTCCAATCACTCAGATAAAAAGCATCTCATTATTATCACAACGCTATCTCAAAATTATGAGATGCTATCCCATAATAATGATTTAGTATATCATAATTATGACATAGCTACCTAAAATCATGATTTACCATAAATCTTCTAATACAGGCCTGGGCCTTTACTCAAGCGCATCCTGTTTCAGGCCTTATTGGAAGAAGGCCAGAATTAGAGACAGGCCTCAGTTTCAATTTGAGCAACATAAACTACCAGTAGAATGAATAAAAACAATATTTTATGTCTGTTTGAAACCATAAAACACTAGGTTAATGTATTGAAAGTGTTCAGTTAACATTGTACGTACGTGTGCATATAGAACATTTACAACAAACACCGTTGTTTCGCTGGAGGATTTATGCAACGCTGAAGCGATCGACATTACAAACTAACTCATGTGGAAAACTGCATACTACACTGCAAACCAAAAGCCTTTTATGAGTCTGAAAGCCCAGAACTATTTTATTTCAGGTTGGTTAACAATTTAGAGATCCATGAGAAGCTTTAAATGATTGTTGTCTTATTTATGCTCGTGAGATGGGCTATTTTAATTTTGTAATTAACTCGTAATGATAGCTAATGCTAACGATGAATACGTGCTAGTGTCTACTCATAACAAACATTTAATGCCTTTTTAAATCCAAATTTCTGGTACATTTCTTTGATTTTTTTTAAGGTATTAATGCCATGTTACAACGCTGAGCTAAAGGCTAAAAATATTAGCACTCTACAAGCTTTTTATGGTGAGGACAAGGTGAAAACAGTATCAAACTGTTTACCAGTTGTTTTTGAAGCTGCGTTTCTAAGCTGTTCAATAAAACTCCATAAAAAAACTTTAATGAACCCTTACCTGTGATGAAGTGATCACCGCAAACTAAAGCATTTTCCATTCCGTTTCTGCACATCTTGCAGCCAGATTATGATCCACTATTCCGTCTTTGTTCAGTAAGTTTCAGTGCATCCTTTGTAGTGCACTACTTTCAGGACACGGAAAATAATGTTTTATTTATTTATTTTTTTTGTCCTGATCGCAAGAAATTTGGGTATTTTTACACCCAGTCAACAAAGCTAGTAAGGTTCTGTGCTGCAACGGCTACCTCCAGCTCTGCTGTTGGTTACATGGATGCAACGTCGTGTGAAACCAACTTGACCCCTGCCACCCCCCTCCCGTTGGACATACCGGTAATGTTGATGCCTGCAGAGAACAAAAAAAGTTGTTTCTGATAAATCTCCTGTCCCAGGCTACTGTTAGACACCGGCATTTATTTACCTCTGCTGAGACCGAGACCGGCTAATGTAGGAGACCTGGGCGGTAATGAAATACAGGCCAATATTTGAGAGTTTACTGTAGTATCTCATAATTATGACTTAGCTAACTCATAATTAGGATTTAGTATCTCATAATTATGACTTAGCTAACTCATAATTAGGATTTAGTATCATAATAATGACTTAGCTAACTCATAATTAGGATTTGGTATCTCATAATTGTGACTTAGCTAACTCATAATTTAGCTAACTCATAATTAGGATTTGGTATCTCATAATTATGACTTAGCTAACTCATAATTAGGATTTAGTATCATAATTATGACTTAGCTAACTCATAATTAGGATTTAGTATCATAATTATGACTTAGCTAACTCATAATTTGGATTTGGTATCTCATAATTATGACTTAGCTAACTCATAATTAGGATTTAGTATCATAATTATGACTTAGCTAACTCATAATTAGGATTTAGTATCTCATAATTATGACTTAGCTAACTCATAATTAGGATTTGGTATCTCATAATTATGACTTAGCTAACTCATAATTAGGATTTAGTATCTCATATATATGATTTAGTATCTCTTAATTATTACTTAGTATCTCATAATTATGATTTAGTATTTCACACTTATGATTTAGTACCTCATATTCATGACTTAGCTACCTCATAATTATGATTTAGTATTTCATACTTATGATTTGGTACCTCATATTTATGACTTAGCTACCTCATAATTATGATTTAGTATCACAAAAATATAATTTAATATCTCAAAAGTATGACTTGGCTATCTCAAAAATAGGAGATGCTATCTCATTACTTTTATTTAGTATTTCTAAATTATGATTTAGTTTCTCATAATTATGATTTAGCATCTCATAAATATGACTTAGCTATCTCACAGTTATGAGATAGTGCCTTATCATATTGAGACACAAAGTCTTAATTATGTGATTTATTTTTCTGAGTGGCGGGAATGGGCTTCCATACTTATTGCTTTAATGTTCTTTGCATGGTGTTTTTTGCTGCTGTATCTGTGCATCTCCTGGTAATATCTATTTTTTAGTACACTAACTATAAAAAAAATAATATGCAATCCAAATGAAAACTGTACATTGACATTTAAACATTTTCACCAGTAAAATGTTATTCCATAGTATAAACAAACAGGGAAAACAATCTGCAAATTGAAATCCAAAGTTAATCTCATTTAAACTCAAATCAAACTCACGGATTACATTTTTAGCCTTGATCGGGTCTTTTAAACTCCCTCGTCAATAAGGATATTTTTTTTGTTTATGAAAATATCATAAAACTCTTCGGGACCAGATGTCACCAGATGGGTTGACAGTGGTGTTATTCTCTCCTTCATCCCTGTCTAAAGTTTCCACTGTGCTGCTATTTAAGGAAACAGAAACAATTCCTTTGGGAATTGCATGGTATTCCAACGTGACCTCCCAGTTAGGGATCAGGTCAAATGTCAAAGGCTCTGGAATAAGGAAACCAGCAGGAAGTAGGTAATAATTGTAACAGATTGAGTTAAAGTGAGGGATTCCTTGAGAAAAAGTCAACTACAAGTAAAATAAACAAATAAGTGAACTTCAAACTATTTGACAGGATCTCACAACGAAATGTGACTTGGCTATTGATCCAACTGTCTCAAGTATCTCCAGGAATTCCTTTTTCTTTGTCGTCATGGTAGCAGCCAGTCAGCTCTGTCATATAAAAGGCCCTCCTCTCCAGAGTCCTGAGACACAACAGCAGAGAGAGTCCGACCTGCTACAGCACAGCCAGGAGGGTAGATCAGACCCCCAATCTCAAGACTCAACAAAGCTGTTAGCGTGTAACGCAACAAGATGACAAATCTTTTAGCTTTACTTGTTGCAACACAGGTAAGAAATACTGCTGTTACATATATTAATCATTATATAGACAGTTTATTATTCTAGCAAATGACTTTTCTTTTAAATAATGGCATTGCTTTTTAGACATGTTTGATATCCACAAAGAGTCAAAATAACACAAATTTGTCATTTTGTGTTGGTTAAACAGCTAACATCATCAGAATTCCTTAATGTTTACCTGTTTCAGAATGTTTATTTAAAAGTTTTTCCTAATTTTTAGTCCAACTGCCCCTCATCCACTAGATGCCAGCTATATGAAACAGAACTTTGTTTCCCTCACAGGTTTTGACTCTAGCCCGATCCCAGGTGTGCCCTCGGAGATGTCAGTGTCCTACAGAGATCCCCGCTTGCCTTCCCGGGGTGCCCCTGGTCCTGGATGACTGCGCCTGCTGCCTGGTGTGTGCAGGTCAAAAAGGTCAAGTCTGCTCTGAGCTGAACCCATGTGACACCCGTAAAGGGCTGCTGTGTAATTACTCTGTCAACATCCACAGGAGGACTGGTGTCTGTGTCGGTGAGTGGGCTGCATTTACACTCACAGATCCTGGAATAAACTACCTCAAGAGCAAAATGAAATAAGTAAATGTCTTTGTTCGCTGTTTGGTGTCCTTGTTCCAGTCGGCGCAGGAAATGTGTGTGTTTTGGATGGATCTGTGTATCAGAATGGGCAGATCTTCTTCCCCAGCTGTAAGTACCAGTGCATCTGCAGAGATGGTCAGATCGGCTGTGTGCCTCGCTGCAACTTGGATGTCATGCTGCCGGGTCCCGACTGTCCAGTGCCGCGTAAGATCCAGGTGCCTGGAGAGTGCTGTGAGAAGTGGGTGTGTGAGCCCCAGACGGAGTCCAGTGCCCTGGGGGGATTTGCATTGGCAGGTGAGTGATCAGAACACCCAAAACTTCCTGTGAGCCAAGACTCTAAAAGGTTAGGTACATGTTTGGAATGTAGCATCAACGTGATGAATTTTTCTGTCAGAGCTTGGTCAGAAGTACGTTGAGGAAAAGACCCCTTCAAACCTTTTATGCTTCTGTGTTTTCAGCCTTTCGTCAGGAAGAAACCGTCAGCTTTAACGGGTGGGACCCCAGCCTGAACTGCATCGAGCAGACCACAGAGTGGGGGGCATGCTCTCAAACCTGCGGCATGGGGGTGTCCACCAGGGTCACAAACAAGAACGATCGGTGTGAGATGGTGAAGCAGAGTCGTCTTTGTGTTATAAGGCCCTGTGATGAGCAGCAGGACCAGCTCACACAGCTTGCACCAAGGGTACGTTCATTTTGGGATTTTAGGATTTAAACTGCACGGAAATTAAGAAAATATAAGCTTTTAATATCAAGAAAAACTTTTCTCATGTTTTAATTGCAATAAATGTCTCTGCTGTCCTAGCTGAGAGGCAGTAGGTGCCAGAAGGTGGAAAGAAGCAACAACGCAGTTCACTTTTCCTACAAGAATTGCACCAGCGTTCAGGCATACAAGCCTCGCTACTGTGGCTCCTGCACAGACGGCCGCTGCTGCACCCCCCACAGAACCAAAACCAGCCTGGTGGAGTTCCTGTGCCCCAACGGTAAAAGCACCCGGAGGCCTGTCATGGCCATTTTGACCTGTGCCTGCCACAGCCACTGCCCCCGAGACGACGGCGTGTGGGAGCCATCGGAGCTCACATACAGTGGCATGAGAATATAGGAGGTTGTGAGTCGGGTGTAAACGGCTATAAGCTGGCTAAGAAAACAACAAAACAGTCCACATTATACAAAATAGTCATTAAAGTGGTGGTGTGTATTTTCCTGGTGCTAGGGGGAAGTACATACATTTCAGGGTAGTTTTACACCGTCTCAACGTGACTGTCGCTAGTTTAAAAAAAACATCATGGAAAGTGTTGTTGCCTGAGGAGCAGAAAGCATGTGACCTCGGCGTGACTCCTCAGACTTTGATGGACTTTCCTTTAATCCCATCGAGAGAATGCAATGCCGATTGTATTTTTCTGGCGTTGCGGTTTCTAGATCTGCTCGGGGTCCTGAGCCTGCCGATGACGTCATCGGCCTAAATATATTGCATCTCGTTTTCAATCTTGTTCTTACACATCCGTTTTGGAAAGAGTTTAGCAGTCTTGTTGTTAATTTTATGTTTCTTACTACCCAAATGTTTCTGAACGTGGTAACGTCATAAAGTCGTGCACCCGGCCAATCACACAGTGTGACGTCATAAAGAGGCACAGGATCCCGAACCGGCCAGAAGGAAACGTGGCGTCTAATATTGCATCCCACAAAGACACTAGACCCTATGTACTTTTTTATGGTTATATATTACAAAGCCGCCAAACTTTTTCAAGGCATGGACATCATTTTATTCATTTTCAACAACATTTTGGTCAATTTTTCCAGAGATTAAAGGTAAAATGTACACATTGACACTTTAATGTACAAGAGGCCTGTAATTTTTATTTTAGACAATAACTTAAAATTTCTGAAGGTTTTCATATTGTTTGTCTCTCCTGGAGAGGGATTCAACTGTGTCAAATCCTGTGGACAAGTTAGGTTTTTAAGATTTTACTGAGAGCCAGAGAAGTACTTAAACCTTGTGACCTTCCATTTCGTTAAACAACATCAGCTCAGGAAGCAGTCTGAAATTGATTAGAGAGGAATTAATTATAACTTTCACTCAAAAACACTCTTCAAAGTGGCCATAATGTCTCTTGAGAGACAACGTATAAAGACAGAGAGCCTAAAAGCAGAGCTTGAGTTGTGAGAATGTGAGTTTCTGCAGTTTAACTGGTAAATACTAAATTTAACAGTCATTTTGATCAACTTGGCCCTTCCTCCATGCTGTTTATTACATAGAGAACATTTTATTTTATGGTGTTTTATGACTCAGGAGTTATATTTTTGCCCCAAACCCTCCAATATCAGATGACACGTTTTCTGATATAACTGAAGCGTATACATGTGTACGTCCATCCTTTCAAAGAGAAGAGTCTAACTGACAATCATTGGTCTAAATTATTACACTTCTTTATACGTGCATAATCCTTGGAAAGTTGAGAATGACATCCGTTTGTGTATGTTTTTGCAGAATTTTTTGTACATAAGTGTTGTCATTATAATTGTTAGTTTGTTACAGTGCGTGTGTATCAAATACACAATGTTAATAATGTATAAAGATGTCTGGTGTTTTTTCTGCTTTTATTACGCTTCACTTTGCTTTTCGAAGCTTGAAGACAAAACGTGATTTTTGTGAGGTGGCCTACAGGATTTTAATGTTTTGTGAGTGAAACACAAGAAGACAAGATGAAAAAAGTAGAAGCATATTTCATGATTAAAGATGACCTACAGTAAGTAAATATGTTTTCTGCCTTTAAATTCTTACTTTATTGCCCACACTTGATGCCAAAATATAAATTTAGGTATAAACCTATACAACTTTGACATTTCATTAGCATCATGTAATCTTTGCTGAAGTTTTGATGGTCAATCAGCAATATTACAATAATTAAATAACTACAAATGAGATAAACTATTTCTGAGTTATACATGTTTCATACATCATCAACAATAAATAACATCCAGACATAGAAATCAAAACCATCTCTTTTCATTTGAAACACTAAAATCTTTTCCCTCAGAAACAAAAGCACATACTCTTTCTCACGCATCTGTTGAGGGAATACACGTATTCCCAGGGATTCCCTTTGAAGAGCATTTAATAGGATTTCCAACATTTTTTCCATGATTTTGGACCCTGGAGTTAGAAAACCTTGCTGACAGAAGGTTTTAACATCCTGACACTTTTCCCTGACCCGCACCTGTAAACTCAGAAAGGAAAACATTGATGTTCCCTGTAGGACTGCTGGTTTTTCTTGAAAGCGTTTGAGTCTATGTGTGCTGTCCCTTTGGCTGATACACATCTGGTTACTGTTGGGTTTGTCAGAGATGAAGTGTGTTACATCCTTTTGAGACCCAGATTATGTAAATGGGTTTAAAAGCGCTTTGGGGCTGCAAGTAGGGGATGTTACAGAAGAGTAAATGATTGTATCATCAGTGTAAAAATGTATATTAGCATCCAACATTTTTTTGTCCAATTTCATTAATGTATATAATGAACAAGAAGGGTCCCAAAACGGAACCTCGTGGTACCCCTTGTGGGCACTCAAAAATTGACTAAATTGTCTAAAACTTGGCTCTCCAACATGTCGCTTGAACGTCACTCACCTGGAAGCGTAGCCAGCAGGCCATCCCACCTGATTCAATTCAGTTCAATTCAATTCAATTCAAGTTAATTTATGTAGCGCTCCGGACGTCACGTGACTCTCAGAAAGTAGACGCCATGTTGACCGGCAACAAAGGTAAACAAAATGAACGGGATCGGCTTGGATTGTACTCCATTGGAGTTTACTTCACACTTTAAAACCAAAGAAATCATTTTATATAGTCAGAAATTAGACTAACACCTCCGATCCTTACCATGCCCCTGGGATTCTTTTTAAAAACGCCAGAAGCTGTCGGAGCGGACCTCTTACTGGATTTGAGATGCCCAGACATTTATAATTTATAAAACTAACTAAACAAAAACACAAATAACATAGATTTACATGTAAGAAGTTTAAATAGAGTGCTGTGCTGTTTGAATGTATAAACTGAACACCAAGAGAATGTTTTTTTTCCCGTGAATAAAATAAATATGTCAGGCAAGAAGGTCTCAGGGAGATCTGAGATCTGTCTCGGTGAGACAGATAATAGCAATCCAAAGTGCTTTTTATGTGTGATCTGACAATTGATCAACCATTGCTTAAAAATTAAATACAGCTTAGCCGGTTAATTGCTGTGATCATAAAACACGTAAACGGCAGCACGCAGAAATCACGAGGCAACGTTTTGCGTGACGTTTACTTGTTGCTATGAGTAATAAGACAGAAAAAGCCATGCCAAAATAAGTTTAGGAAGCCCACTAAGAATCGTAATAAAAGCATTTAAAATAAATACCATACACAGTTGAGGAAACGTTGGTTTAAGTACCTGATATGAAGTGGTCGCTGCATAAGCAAAAACTTTTACTCTCGGGATCCCACAGTTTCATTTTGGCCTGGAGGCTAGCGCGTTTCATTGCGATGAGCGAACATTTGTGGCGTTCCAGATCTTGGGGAATCCTGGAGAAGGCTCTTCCCTTATCTCGTCCACGTCTGTTCTGGCATCCTGGGGCACAACAGGAATCTACCATATTTCACTTTTGATTGAGTTTTCTGACAATAACAAATAGCCTAGTTCCGTACTACTGGCTGCCAAGATGGCGCCATTTCGATTTGAGCTGTTGCATGCCGGGAGAAGTGACGTCAACTCCCGGAGCTCTATAGCGCCAAATCACGACAAGAGTCATCTCAAGGCACTTCACATAATAAAACATTCCAATACAGGTCTGGGGTCTCATTTATAAAACATTGTGTAGAATCCTCACTCACATCGTACTTAAGCTCAGCAAAAAATATGTACTTATGCCTAGTGGGTTTGTGACCAATAAAACATGGAGTACGCACAGCTGCACGTAATCTCTGCTTTATAAATCAGAGACTAACTAGAAATATTCTCAGGTGTTTTTGAGACACATCCCGCCCACAACACGCCCACTTTCTGCCATAAATGGTCAGTGCAAAGTGCCTTGTGGATCTCATGCATATAGATAAGCCGGCTTGTTGCAGCATTTCACCATTAACAACGGCGACTGCAGATCAAGGAAGCACAATTTCACCGAAGCAGAAGTTGAGGTACTTGTGGGTGAGGTGGAAAAATGAAAAGAAGTGCTTTTGCAAAACAAATAAGTGAAAATCTATTGAGTGGCACAGCGTTGCTCAAGCCGTCAATGCTGTGAGTTCTTTAGAGAGATCTGTGGCAGATATAAAAAAAATGGTCCAATCTGAAGGTGGGGGCTAAAAAACAAGCTGTTTTTCCACCGCCAGAGTGTGTCTGCTACTGACAGAGGCCCTGGCACCTCTGATCTCCCACCGCTCGCCGTTAGGTAGCCAGGGTGCATGATCAATATGATCAATCGGGTCACAACAAAATAAAATTGATAGTGAAAGAAATCAATGTCCTCATGAGGGGATTCAAGATCCTCAAGCTCCTCTATTTGTAATAAATCTTTTCAAACCATTTTTTTAATAATGGATAAACAGATCATCCATCAATATGGGATATAATTTAGCATCCCAAAATAATGGATAATCTGTTTCATCAAGAGATTCTTTGGTGATGTTTGTAATGGGGAAACTACTTTTCCTCCTCAACAGCTGTGTCTAATACTGAAACGTTAGCCTGGCCTGTCAGACTCATCCTCTGTTTAATTCTGCACAGAGTGAGTCTGGTAAGTCTCCCATGCAAATTTTATGTTTGTTTACGTTTATGTATTTAGCAGACACTTTTGTCCAAAGCGAGTTACAAGTGATAATCGGCATGTTGCCCTTGAGGCTAACAACAACAACAATAACAACAACAACAACTTGACATCAATCATGGAGAGGAGGGAACAAGGAGTGAACAGTAGAGGGGGAGGACGGGTGCAGGGAGGGTGCTAGTTTAGAAGATGCTCTCTGAAGAGCAGGGTCTTCAGGAGTTACTCGAAAACTGAAAAGGAAGTCGCAGTTCTGGTAGTGCTTGGAAGGTCATTCCACATTTGTGGAACGATGCATGAGAAGAGTCTGGATTGTCCTGAGCGTGGTGTAGGCACTGCTAGCCGACGATCCTGTGATGACGGGAGCGGCTGGGCCGAGACGTAAGCCTTTGCAAGAGGATTCAGGTAGATGGGAGCCGTACCATCTCGGACTTTGTATGCTAGTGTTAGCAATTTGAATTTGATGTGTGCTGCTAGCGGTAGCCAGTGGAGCTCAATGAACAGAGGGGTGACGCGTGCTCTTTTTGGCTGATTGAAGACCAGACGCGCCGCTGCGTTCTGGACCATTTGAAGAGGTCTCATAGTACAGCCTGGAAGACCAGTTAGAAGGGCATTGCAGTGATCAATGCGGGAGATGACAGTAGATAGCACCAGGAGCTGGGTGGCATGTTGTGTTAGGTATGGTCTGATCTTTCGTATGTTATACAGCCATGGATGTAATTTTCACTTTAGAAGTGGGGGGGACACGGTGTGTGTGTGTGTGTGTGTGTGTGTGTGTGTGTGGGGGGGGGGGGTCTTTACAGTGTGTTCTAATGGGAAACAGGCTTCAACACAAATGGTTGTTTTCTGCTTGGTCCTAGAGCTCAACCAGTGTCAATTTAATATAGCGTAATATTGTTTTTGTATGGTAAAAAGTGCAGGGGTCAAAACTTGACTTTGGAAAAAGTGGGGGGGACATGTTCATCAATCACAACGCCCAGATTTCGAACTGCCTTTGAAGGAGCCAGAGATAGGAAGTCATTTTGGATTGAGATATTGTGATGCATGGAAAGTTTTGCTGGGATGACAAGTAGTTCAGTTTTAGAGAGGTTGAGTTGGAGATGGTGGGATTTCATCCATTTTGATATGTCAGAGAGACAGTTTGATATTCGTGCAGAGACAGTGTGGTCATCTGGTGTAAATGACAGATAGAACTGGGTGTCGTCTGCATAGCAGTGGTAGGAGAAGCCATGTGATCGAAGGATCTCACCCAGTGAGGTGGTATATATGGCAAAGAGAAGAGGTCCTAGTACAGAGCCCTGGGGGACTCCTGTGGCAAGATGGTGCACGGTAGAGGATTGTCCAAGCCAAGATACACTGAATGATCATCCTGTGAGGTACGATTCAAACCAGGCGTGTGCTTTCTCTGTGATGCCCGTGCTAGAGAGTGTGGACACAAGGAAGCCATGGTTGACAGTGTCAAATGCAGCCGATAAGTCGAGCAGGATAAGCACTGAGGATTTGGCAGTTGCTCTAGCTTCTTTTAAGGATTCAGTCACCAGACTTTTTCTTTGTGCAGAATTAAACAGAGCAAGAGTCTGGCAGGCCAGGCAACTGAAACGTGTACCCTCCTGTGCGTTTGTTTTTTAACACCTTAATCTAGTTTCTGAAACGTGTCCTCAACCTTCATTAGTGTCTTCAGGAGCAGTTCATCCCTAAATGAAATAAATCAGCTGTGTTCATGATCTAAAACATGCGGGAATTGCTCAATAACAGGTGACAGCAGTGGCGGCTGGTGAAAAATATTTTTGGTGGGGTTGTGCTATTTTTTATTTTTAAACAAACTTGTGCTTTCTGAGCTTTGTGCACAACTTCACTATTTCCTGAATTAAGCACAGCTCTTTTATTTCCTGTCTTACATCATTGGACAAACTGATTAATCCAGGTGTGTCTGACTATTGGCACGCTGCCTTGCAGACCAAGGTTGAAAAATACTGCATTAAATTGCAAATAAAATAACATGACCATAAATGGTAAATAGGCAATGCAAGAGGCAAGTAACAAAAACATTTTGTTTAATTTCAACATTTGAGTGAACACGAAAAATTATGAGCAGGTCACTGTTACAGTAATGGTAGTACACACTACTTAGACAAAATGCCAGAAATTTACACTGTTAAATATTTCTGGAGTGTTGTGCCAAGGTCAACTTTATACAAAGATCAAGAGGATGCATTTGTGTGTGTGTGTGTGTGTGTGTGTGTGTGTGTGTGTGTGTGTGTGTGTGTGTGTGTGTGTGTGTGTGTGTGTGTGTGTGTGTGTGTGTGTGTGTGTGTGTGTCTGTGTGTGTGTGTGTGTGTGTGTGATACCTCATTTGTACAGAAATTTTGCCCTTCTGTCCTTCTGAGTGGCAAAGCTCTCGATGAGCTTTTTATTGAAGTCAGGAATGTTTGTGACAAGCTTTTTTTTCCATGGAGAGCATGGCAAGAGCATTCAGCCCATCCTGTGTCATGGTGTTCCTCAAGGAAAGTCTTAATCCTCTTTAAAGTAGATAAACAAAAAAAAAACAGATAAGTACATAGGAAACACTTTCATAGGAAATAATGTCATCAGTATCCTCTTACAAATGTCATATTTCCCAGTTTTTGGGACAATAAAACATTTCTGATTCTCAATCAGATGTTTTTACATTTGAGGTAAAAACATCTAATTGAGAATCAGAAATGTTTAATTGTCCCAAAAGCTGGGAAATGTGTTTGCTGCAGCAGAAGTGTAACAAGTAAAATGGAATCAGATTGATGTATGTACAAATTTACATGAAATACACATTTATGTGATTAAATATGTATAATAAGTATGTGTGTTGAAATTAGTTTTTACAGTTATTGCACATTAAACATGTTATTAAACAAATGTCCCGGTTTGTGGGACAACCAAGGATTTCTGATTCTGATTGTCTTGTTCACAGAAATGTAATGTACAGCTTACCTCTGCACCCAGCTGCTGTTGTTCCCTGCATGGCAACGTTAGCTCTGCTGCCTAGCATGGCTAGCTTCACCGTGTTGTTGTCCATGTGTGCCCGGGATGACTCATGTTTCTTCACCTTCTCAGAAAAATGTTTCATGTCTGTAACTCCTGACTCATCCATGCCTTATCTGTCCCAGCCGTTTTGAATAACAAACACGGAAAGCAAAATAACGCATTAGCGTGATTGCATCCAGCTAGCCAAGCCTTCCTGGTGTACCAATTTTGGGAGAAGCGTCGTGTGTACAGTTTACCTCTCTCCTTCTCTGGCTTATCTGCTGGCTTATCTTTACGTCGGGCTGATCTGGTCCAAGCTCTTTGACATTAAGTTTTTCCACCATAGTTCTCCTCTCGAACGTATACTGGAGAAGAGACCGAACTGAATTCAGTGGCTGCTGAGATCCGGTATCCATGCTGGTTGTAGTCACCGGCGGCGTCCATGTTACATCTGCGTCATGACCAAAAACGACTCTGCCGAGTTCTACCGAACACCAACGAAACCTTTGGCGGTAGCTCCATCGCCCATCATGCTTCTGAAACGTTCTGAAACAACGTCGACGCTGATTGGATACATTCCCATTCCTACCCTTTGATATTCTTGTCAGCAATTGGACAGCTGGTCTCGTCCTGTTTGGGCGATTGAAATACAGCACACAGCCTCCACCGCTCGGCAGAGACCGGCAGAGATCGGCAGAGACCAATATGATTTATTTTTGTTACAAAACACACAATTAACTTAGAATATGTGATTATTGTTAATTTTATTTTATTTTTTTTAATAAAAATTAAAAACACGGAAAAACTGGGAGGGCGGCGCCCTATCGCCCTCTACTGGCCAGCCGCCACTGGGTGACAGCCCGTATACTTTTGAAGTTGCAAGTGCAATATTCTGGTCACAGGGGGCGGTGGGGTCTCATTGATGTTTCATTAACCCTGTAAAAGGCTGTTTTAGCACATATTCTCAGAAAAATCAAAAAGATGAAAAATTGCATAGTATGCCTTTATAAGGTGTTTTTGTAGACCAAACTGGCTGGTCACAACTGGCAGAGGAGTTCAGTGCCCGCCTCAAAATGTTATGGTTGCAAGTTCGAGCCTCGCTCAGTCTGTCGCAGTCATTGTGTCCTTGGGCAAGATGCTTCCCCCTCCTTGCCTGCTGGTGGTGGTTGGAGGGACCAGTGGCTCCTGTACTTGGCAGCCGTGCCTCTGTCAGTTTTGGCTAGGGCCGCTGTGGCTATAATGCAGCTCATCACCACCAGCATGTGTGGGTGAATGGCTGGTTGTGTTGTAAGGTGCCTTGGGAGGTTGTAGAATCCTAGATGGCACTATATAAATACCGGCCATACCATAAAAAACTGTGGGATAGTGTTTATTTTTTTAGTCTAGATTTAGATGTCTGACATCTTTCTGCCACAATCCTACAATACTGTTTTTTTATTTGTTTTTAATAATTTTATCTCCTTTGGTTTATTATTTATTAACTGAGGACATTAAATGTCAAATGAATCAAATTGTGAAAATGTTCATTAATGGCAGAATCCTTACAGCACCTGCTTTATAGTGATGATGCTGATGTGCTGATGTTTGCAGGATGAAGACACAGCTCCCTCTAGTGGTGACATTGCCAACATGCACTATGGAATAATGGACGAAGAAAAGAGTTTTTAACTTTTTGATAACTGTGTACTCCACCAGCTTCAATAATGAAAGATTAGTTAAGAGCTGAGATGGAAGAGTTCTTTGTGTGAGCTCAAAAACAGTCCAGTTGTGTAAATACAGTCATGAATTCATGAAGCATGAACAGAGTCCAGATAGAAGATAACATTATATCATTTATTGTTCACTCATGTTTTTGCACAATGCAAAATCTTCACAATCACACGTGTTACCAACCCCCACCAGAATCTGTCTGCTAATATGTCCAGAAGTGTAGACAGATCTGTTACCTTGGCAAACATATAGTGGATATTAAAGTAAAAAAATGTCTTATCAGTGCATTTTTGGTTCTTTTTTAAAACACAGGAAAGGTTTCTTTTTTACCTTGCTGACAGCAGTGGCGTGTCCAGATCTTTTAAAATGGGGTGGCCCAGATAAGGCACAGCTTTGTGCATGGGTGGCACCAATGGTTATGCCTTTTTTGTTTTACCCCCAAGCCTTTTGTGGACAATGAAAAGACTATTTAAAGGTAAATTAGTGTGTTAGCACCTGGGGTGGCCAATCAGATTCCAAGGGTGGCATGTGCTACCCCAGGCCACTCCCTGGACACGCCCCTGGCTGACAGTTTTATTTACTGCTGTAAACTTCCTCAGAGCTGACGCTGATGGTGGCATCTCTTCCTTCTCCGTTCACACCACCACCAGCGTCAGCTCTGAGGAAGTTTACAGCCGGTAAACGAAACGGTCAGCAAGGTATAAAAGAAACCTTTTCTGTGTTTTAAAAAAGAACCAAAAATGCAGTTAGAAACTAAACACAGCTAGAACATACCAAAGAAGTGTTATCAGTGTGATCGAGACAAAGAAAGAAACATCTCTTTCCTCTACTTTCTTCTGAACGTATCTTTGTATCCTCTGCTGCCAGCTGAGTGGCTGACCAGGGTCATAGAATATAAAGAGTTCCTCTCGCTTTCTGAACTCACAGTCAAAGAAACTGCAAATGATGTCTCCACAGTCAGCGTTAGAGAACAACAGGACTCTATTCTTCTGATCTAAACACATACAAACTCTCTTGATTCTTCCATCATTCAGCAACGTTATAACCCAGTTTCCGTCGCTGTGGTTTGATAAAAGGTTTTGCCTCCTGAACGTTGATATTCTCACTACTCCTAGATGGCAGACAGCTCTGTCTTCAACATTAAACTCAAACAAAAATATATCTTCAGAGAATCCTGCAACTTGAGGGAAGCAGGTTCTTCCATTCCGATGTTGTGATGCCTCTTTGTGACCTGGAGAAGTTGTTTGGTTTGACTTAGCTCTGTTTGGTTTTCTTCCCCCTTTCTGTTTTTTCTGTGCTGCATCTTTAATCTCCACTGCTTTTTTGGGTTTAGTTTCCTGCACGACCTCTCGTTTCTTCCCCATGTGGTAGCTTTTATCCACATACTTTTCGTCCAAATGAACCGTGTCATGATCGCTGTGTTCTGTGCAAAGGGCACAAACACGGATTTGATCATCCCTGCAGAAGAACTCCTGAATATGGTTGTGTTTCTTACATATTTTGTCCTCCAGTTTGTGCACAGGTTTTGTCAATTTGTGTCCCTTGAAGGCATCGATTTTCAGGTGGTTTTCTAGGTGTTTGTCACAATATGACACCAGGCACACCAAACAGGTTTTTGAGGCTCTGGTTTTTTTCCCAGGGCAACAGTCACATGGCACCTGACCAGGTTTAATTGGAGATGTGCCATCAGCTTTCTCATTTTGTTTCTTAAACTTCTCCACAATCTCCCTTAACTCTGTGTTGACTCTGAGTTTGAGCTCCTTGTCACTTGTGTCCTTGCACAATGGACAAAGACGCTGCTCTTTATCTGCCCAGTGCCTGCTGAGGCAGGACTTACAGAAGTTGTGTCCACAGGGAATGGAGACAGGGTCGTTGTACACCTCCAGACAGATGGAGCATGTCAGATGATCTTCAGGCATGGCTGTGGCCATATCTGAAAGAAAAGGTTCATATATTTCAGACCATAATTTAGAGAATAATGAATATGTCTTATTTACAGTAAAATCATTTTTCATTGACCTTCAGACTGTGGTTCTACCGCGTCCAGCGACACGGAGGAGGAGGTGAAAGACGGCAAGCTAGAAGAAAAACTTTCTAGCTGTTTGGATTAAATCCTGAAAGCTACTAAGTAAGAGCCATGTTTTCTGTCTGCTAATGTTGAATAGCTGCAGACTTTTTGGCATTGGCGTTTTCTACATGGGACTCAAGAAGGATTTGCTCACTTCTGGTGCCAGCCCCTAGCAGATGAGGGTTGAACTGCAACTTTTGCCACTTCCTTGATGGTTTCAATTTAATTGCAGAGTTATGGAGGCTTAGTTGAAATATAACGTGTTGGTGTGGCTGCTGAGTAACAAAACTAGAGCTACATATCTGAGCGAGTACAGCGGGGGCCATCGGGCTTCGCTGTTCCACCGCGGTGAAAGATCCACGAGTCCGCTCCCAGCTCTGGGAGTATCGACGTGGATTATCCCGTGTCGAAACTCTGGTTAGCATGTATCTAATGTCCCGCTGATCTTCGACTGTGGAGCATGAGCTGATGTAAAAGGCGAGGGCACCCGGTTATGATCGCAGCGGTCTGAGGCTCTGCTTGTATTATAGCAGTCCCAGTCCATATTAGATCTCCACAGGCGACCAGCATGACTACAGCCTCACAAGGAAGCCATTCGGCACTTGCGGGTCGGCTACCCCAGTCCCCGGAGCCTTTTTCAGCTTCTTGGGTTAGCTAAGTTAGCTAGTAGCTACATTAGTTCAATTGTTCTAACCCTAAGAGCTCCACCCTCAGCTCCACCTCTTTTCCCATTTTTGGATTGTCTTGTGTGGCGAGACATGTGACACAACCAAAATGTGAGTGGTGGGAACTTCCCATTTGGCTTCCACCCTTCCCCCCGCAAAGCAATAGACAGGCTATGTCCGTCCTTTTTATATGTTGATGATCGATACGCTGATGGGCAACAGCAGCCTAGTATTGTTTCCCTAGATGGTACAGAACTACAGCTTGTCAGTTCCTGTAAGTATCTGGGTATCTGGCTTGACAGCACACTTTCATTTGACATTCACTAATTCATTACTTTCTATTACTGCAACAGGATCCTTTACTCATTCTGCAAAGCAAGCCTTGGTCAACATGACAATATTTCCCATCTTAGATTACAGTGACATCATTTATAGGACTGCTTCTGAAAAACATCTTCATAAACATGATGTCATTTATAACTCAGCAATCCATTTCATCACTGGTACATTGTGATCTGTACTCACTCGTTAACTGGCCATCAGTCCATTCCTGCAGGTTGGTGCATTGGTACCAGTTCACATACAAAACAATCATCGGTTGAACCCTGTCATGTCTTCGCTCATTACTCATCACTCCCAACAACCAGCGCTATTCACGTTCCAGTAACTTCATCTCTATGGTTATTCCCAAAGCTCGCACCTCCTTTGGCCGCTCCTCATTCCAGTTTGCTTTCTAATGACTGGAATGAGCTGCAAAAACCTAGCCTGGCCTGCCAGACTCGTCCTCTGTTTAATTCTGCACAGAGAATGAGTCTGGTAACTCACAGGCAGAGAGGCACTTGAGGGGCGGGACTAGGCAGCTCAAAAATGACCAATCAAAAAAAAGACGGAAATTCCGACTGTACCGGGACGCGGTAGATTTCTCATTGTAGTAAAAAAAATAGCGTCTGGCAATGGCGCAAACATCTTTTTTTTTTTTTTAGAAGAAATGCTTTTAGAGCTTCTACTTGTTGTGGTTTTAAAGACATGTTCAAATAATTTAGAACAGAGGGAAGAGCCGCAGCGAACTCCACTTCAGTCACCATGTTTGTGACAAACTCGGCGTTGTGGTGTGTGACGTACGCTACTCAGCGCTGATTGGCTCGGTTAGAATTCTCACTGGGTGGGGTTATTTGAATAGGAGAGTTCCCAGACCCTTTCTCTGTGCAGAATTAAACAGATGAGGAGTCTGGCAGGCCAGGCTAGCAAAAACCACTGAAGCTCACTACTTACATTCCATTATCTACCGTCAATAATTTATTGCAATTAATAGTTTCTGATCAATGTGCTTCTGAGCACCTAAAGACTGTTTTAAGTCTGTTTAGATTGCTTGTACATATTATATGTGAGAACAGTCTTTTATCTTTGTGTCTAACTGTTTTATTTTTATGTTGTTTGATTTTGTCTTATCTGTTTTCTTTGGTGTAAAGCTAACTATGTGTCTGCTGCTGCTGCCTCTTGGCTCATTGTTATAAATGAGAGTGATCGACTCATCTGATTAAATATAAATAAATATAAACAAACAGCAGAATCAAAACACAACTCCGTCTTGCTTCACATCTAGTCTTTACTGAGGAGATGAAACTCACCGTACCCTTCCCCTCCTCCCAAACTCAAGGCTTCCGCTGCAGATGAAGTTACAGAACTGCTGTTACACTTGATAAACAAGTTATAAACAAGTTTCTGTTTATTATATTCGAATGATAAAACTTTGTGCTAACAAGCCTGAGGAAGCTGACCTCGCCTGTTTGCATGTGGAAGTCCTTCTGTTCTGCTGATGGAACTGTTTGTTTTTGAAGTGACTGCAAGGTTCAGTTTCATTTCCTGTAAATGACACAACTAAGCTCCTCCTACAGCGTGTCACATTCCTGTTATGCAATAATTCAACTTTATCAGCTGGCTGGACTTATCATGTTCTGTGTCCCTGTGGTCCCCAGCCCCCTCCAGGCTCCCTCCAGGTATCTCCTCAGATCCTGTGCTCCTTGTAGTCCCCAGCCCTTTTACTCCCCAGCTCCATCCAGGTTTCCCTCATGTTCTCCTAGTCTCTCCTCAGTTCTCGCTCCCCACTTAGATCATTTGTTTACTTATTTTTAAGATTCCCCTGTGCCTTTGTTCTACAGTGTTTGAGTTTAGTTTGGTTTTTTTTTTTTGTAGCTTTGGTTTACAGGTTTAAGATATAGTTTTCTCCCCTGCTTATTTCTGCTTCTTCCCTCAGTTCATTTGTTTCACCTGTGCCCTATTCCCCACACACCTGCTCCTCGTCTCCTATCACCCAGCCCCTGTGTTCATAACCCTGTCTCTCAGTGTGTGTCGGTCCATTGTCGTTGTCAGTGTTGTTCTGTTCCTCCTTGTGAAACTCTAGGGTTTGCTCATCAAAGAGCTTTTTGTTTTTGTCAGTCGGGTTACTGACTTTAGGCTTGGCTTCCTGCCCTTTTTGGATTTTTTTTTATTTTGGACACTCTTCCTAAATTAAGGATTTTACTTTGATTTCGCTCCTGCCTTGTGTCGTTCTTGGTTTCTGCATCTTGGGTCCTAACCTCCTCCTGGCTCAGTGTGACAGGATTACATCCGTTTTATCTCACACGAAATAAAATCTTTGTTTAGATTAGTTTGTAGAATTATGTTTTAAACTTTATTTACATTTTTTTGTGTTTGACAAAACAAATTGAAGTCAGCGTGTGTTTTTTATAGTTAATATTAAAAACATTTAGCAACAACCTGTCAGACTGTGCGACTGCTGCCATAGCTTCTGTACAAGCTTGGTTTTAATATTGATTTTTATTAATTTGCATCTGAAGAATTTGATGAATCACAGATAATTAATGATTTAATAAAGGACCAATTATTTCTTGGCATAGACATAATGGTTTGGATAGTTTTCCTTTTTTTCTGAAATTAAACTTTCATTTATTTTGCTTGTCTTTACATCGTTGCTGTAATAACACGGGTTCCCACACGAGATAAAGTAACTCTTTAAAACTGAACTTTAACATTCCTCATCTTTGTTTGATGTGGATTCATTTTCTTTAGTTTTTTTTTATATCTGAAACAGTCTAATTTGACACAGAATTTGACTCCGCTTATCCGGAGTTGGGTGACGGGGCAGTAGCCTGAGGCGAGAGGCCCAGACTTCCCTCTCCCCAGCCACTTGGGCCAGCTCCTCCAGGGGAATCATCAAGCATCAAAACAAATAATCTACAAAAGAACAAATACTTTTTCAGATCAATGCATTTATAAGAAGTTGAATTAAGAAGAGAAGATGAACAGTTCTGAGTGGAAAGCATGAAGCATCTTAGATTTGTTTGGCAACCCTCCATCATCCTGAGATGGTGACCAAATACCTTTTTACTTCTCCATGGGCTGCTGCTGAAATCACTAAACCACAATTTGCCTCTGAGCTTTATGACTTAGATGTTGCAAAATCTCTAACTCACGCCACATTTAAGCTGCACCAACATTTCACAACAACTTGGATGGTTATTGTGCTTGTGTACCACAAAGTATTTGTGGTGGTGCAGCATGTAGCTAGACGCTGTCACGATCAGGATGGAGGGGGTGGAAACCAAATAGCAGAACCCAGAACGACTCAAGGCAGGAGAAGTCTTCAGCAAAAATTATCTTATTTTAAAGGAGGTGCCAAATAAAAAAAAACACAAGTATCCGACTAAATCTCCAAAACACACTGAACGCTTAAAAACAAAACAGAAGTTCACTAATGAGCACGGACTAGGAGAAACTGGAGAGAGACAGAACAACGCTGACACATGCAATGATCCAACGACACTGAAAGACACAGGCCCTGTCCACACGTAGCCGGGGATCTGCCAAAACGTAGATATTTTTCTACGTTTTGGCCTGTCATCCACACGAAAACAGAGTTTTTTCACACGAAAACGGATCTTTTTAAAAACTCTGGCCAAAGTGAAGATCTGCGTTTTCTCCATTTTGGGTGTCTGCGTGTGGACGGACAAAACCAGAGTTTTAAGGTCTGCAACGTCACTTTCCGCAAGAAAAAAATGCTGACATCACGTGTGCGACCTGTGTTTACACTAGCCGACATCATGGATGCCCTCAGAGCTGCGCTCGCTTTATCAATTGTCCAAGCGCTTTTTGCTTGTTTGTTTTTGCAAGTGGAATTACTGCTCCTCGCGGAAGACCACAGACGAAGGACGAGGTTAAGAACGGGGGAAGTACTGCCACCTACAGGTCTGGCATGTCCTTAACAACGTATTTATCCAGGTACATGTGGACAGAGTTTTTGTTTAAAACGAGGTGGTGTGGATGCAACACTGTAAAATGAAAAAGTAGGTCCAACTTAGAAAATTGCTTCAATCGGTAACAAGCAATTTAATTAAGTTTATCCAACTTAAATTATTAGTACAATTTTAATAATTTAGGTTGGATAAACTTAATTAAATTGCTTGTTACCAATTGAAGCAATTCAATTAGGTTTATTAAACTATTTTCTTTTTTTCAGTGAAGTTTTTGGAGGGGCGGATATTCGTTTTTTTTTTTTTTTAAACGGCTACGTGTGGACTAGGCCACAGACAGGGTTATATACACAGAGGGAAACAATCAGGGAAACAGGTGACAGGTGTGAGCAGTGAGATCTGGAGGGAAGGCAGGTGCATGCAATAATCTAACTGAGGGGGAAGAAACAAGCAGGGTGACAGATAAACCTTAACCTATAACACAAGGATAAAACTAAACCTAAAGACTGAGGGCCAAAAATAAACAACTAATAACTAGACGGATGAGGAGGACTAAAATAAGCTTGACTAGGAATGGGGAATGATTAGAAGGACACCTGAGGGAAGTCTACAGAGGGCTGGGGATAATAATTGGGACACAAGAGGAGAACCTGGAGTGGGAACTGGAGGGGCTGGGGAACAAAGGGACACAGAACATGACAGACGCTCTACTCTGGGCCTATCGTAGGTAAGCGTAAGCACAAAAAGAGTAATGCGTGTTACAAGACAGGGAAGGTAAAATAGTTACAGGTAAGAAAACAGAGACTGGATGAGGGAGATTTGAGTGATGAGTCACTGGAAAAGGAAGAAAGCAAAAAAATAATAATAAATTTTAAAAACGTTTGGGGGAATTTTTATGAGACAGCAGAACAAAGACTCCTCCTTGAACCGTCGCCTTATCATGGTGGAGGAGTTTGAGTGCCCTAATGATCCTAGGAGCTATGTTGTCTGGGGCACTTTGGGCCCCTGGTAGGGTCTCCCATGACAAATGGGTCTTAGGTGAAGGGTGAGACAAAGAACGGTTCAGAGGATCTTTCATGGATTTACAATCAAAGAGTCGGAGTACCCGGCCCTGAGGGTTACTGGGGTCCCACCCTGGAGCCAGGCCTGGGGTTGGGGCCCGTGAGCGAGCACCCGGTGGTCGGGCTTTCGCCCATGGGGCCGGGCCGGGCCCAGCCCGAACCGGATACATGGGCTCATCCAATTGTGGACCCACCACCCGCAGGAGGAACATGAAGGGTCCGGTGCAGTGTGGATTGGGTGGCAAACCGAGGCGGGAGCCTTGGCGGTCTGATCCCCGGACAAGGAAACTGGTTTGCCCCGCGACCTGGACCCAGATAAGCGGAGGAAGACTAGACGAGGCAGAACAAAGGAAGATGAACCAAAACAGCCAATAAGTAACAAGCTGAAATAAAAACCGGAGCCTGAAGCTCCTCCCCCAGCACATTCAGGCTCTAAAGGCTCTCCAGATGCATCCACTTTCCCAGAAAAACAATCTCACCATCGGGTGCAGCATTAGAAACCAGAATGAGACCAACACACTGAGCTGACTGAGGACTAAAATCACCTCTATTATACATCACCTTTCATAGGTCGGTAATTGGTTTGGTTTGAAGGTCGTTACCACAACACAGAATAAACTTTCATCTGATGAAGCTCATTTCCACATTAAAGTAAAAATAACTCTCCTGCTCCTCATCAAGACAAAACATGTCTTTTGCACAACTCAGTAATTGTAAGTAGCTCACGGTGAAACAACACTTCCTGTGTTTTATTAGGAGTTGTTCAAAGTTATTGAATAGGACACACTCAAAGAAAGATAAAAAATAAAATAGCTATACGTTACAGCCAGTTTATCCATTCAGCTTTGAGGGCCTAAAACAGTCTTGGAGGCCGCTCAATCCTCTGCCTGAAGGAGAAGGCGCGGGTGGGGTCTGTCGTCATGGTCTCTGCTCTGGGTTTGCATCTGCTGCTTTATTCAGTATTCATTATTTAAATAATTTAATCTGTGAAAAACCAGTAAGGACATAAAAAGCAGATTATTTTAAAGATCAAATGTTTTTGATTTACTGTTCAACGTCACCTGATGATAGATAGATAGATAGATAGATAGATAGATAGATAGATAGATAGATAGATAGATAGATAGATAGATAGATAGATAGATAGATAGATAGATAGATAGATAGATAGATAGATGATAGATAGATAGATAGATAGATAGATGACTGTTAAAACAAACATCACCAGTAGGTGTCGCTGTCGCGCCGGTTTAGATCAGTACCAGTGGAAGTTTGCAGATGTTTTAATTAGCCTAATTGACAGCTGCTGTTTGGAGATGATGGAGAACCGTTCCCCTCTTCCTCCACCTTGTTTGTTTGTCGTTTCTACATTTGCTTCTATTTGTTTCTCTTATTTTCTCTCTGATCTACAGAACCAGTAAGACTCGGACTGCGCCCTCGGGGTCTTGGGCTGACATAACCGCTGGGAACAGCTGGAAAAATAAAAAAATAATCATTAGAGATGCGGAGAAACTCCGCAGAGGGTGGGCCTTTAAATGAAAGCCTAAAATTAAACCGCGTTCTCTCCCCTCAATTGCATTCCTGAGTGCGCGTAAGCACGACGTAAGCGCAGTCCTACAGGACAACTAGTTATGATTTCAAAGTTTTTCAAAAGATGTTGAAGGTACAGTTTTATTTCCTTGAATTTTGTCCAAATTACGCACAAAAACACTCGAACCCCATGACTGAAACGGTGTATTGATTTTATTTAATAACATTAATGCTAATGACAAAAGCGTGAAACCGTTTCATTCTGTTCTGAAAAATTATCAGAGCTGCATACGGTTTTGTTTTTATGACTTTAGCACGTGCTTGCGTCATAGCTCAGAAAGTTATGTCTGATGCAAATGCCCATTTTTTTCTTTTTGGTTCATGGGCTGGTCGGTTGTAAGCGTGGAGAGGAAAACTCCACCCAGCAGCTTTAGGACCTCCGGGCAGGCGGAGCGGAGCGGGGGCCAGCCTGCGCTGGCTGATCGAGTCCCGCAGAAAACTTCTGACGAGCAAAGTCCATGCAGCTTGAGCCGGAACGCGTGTGTGTTTGTGTGAGAGAGAACGCGTGTGATTTTACAGAAATGCTCCAAAGATGGCGGTGGTAGCAGCCGCAGGCGTCTCGAGAGGCTCCGGGGCGCACAGAAGTGGATTAGTGGAGGTTTTGGTGCGGGAGCACTGGCACAAAGTTTTGGTAAACTTGAGCGAGGAGGCGCTGACGCTGAGCTGCGAGGATGGCGAGAATGTCAACTCAAACGGGCTCACCAACGGATCGTACCTGGATAACAGCAACACCAACTCCAACAATGGCCCCCAAGCTGTGCGCACCGCTTTCACGGACCTCCCGGAGCGAGTGCCCGAGGCGATCGCCAACAGAAAGCGCTGCGTCAAGGTGACCAAGCAGGAAGTCGGAGGGCTCGGCATCAGCATTAAAGGAGGGAAGGAGAACAAGATGCCCATTCTCATCAGTAAGATATTCAAGGGGCTCGCAGCGGACCAGACCCAGGCTCTGTACGTGGGGGACGCGATCCTGTCAGTGAACGGGATGAACCTGCGGGACGCCACGCACGATGAGGCGGTGCAGGTGCTGAAACGTGCGGGGAAGGAGGTGACACTGGAAGGTAGGCAGCAGTTGGGACACATGCACGTAGAGGGAAGGTGACCAGAGCCCCGGAAGTCCAAACTGTTTTTATATCATACAAACGCTCGTAAACCGAAGCCAACAGGTGTGCGTGGGTTTCGCGTATTTATTTCTGAGAATTGTTGCTGTGATCATTTAATTCAGATGTCCCTGATTAGCTGCAGGACTCCTGGACACCTCAGCCTCTGCGTGTTGGGATGCTTGGTGCAACTTCAGGAGACGCAAAACCAGGTTTTGTTGTTTTGCCTTCATGATTATTGCTGTGGTTAAAAAAAATCACCTTAATGAAGGAAAACAAGGCAGCAGGACAAGATCGAAAGCCTGAAAATGAACCGTGTTTTCTCCTGTAGATAAAAGGCAGCTGATTAATTCGTTTGTCTCTTCAAATGAAGTTGAAGAAGAGCTCAGCTTTTGGTTCCAGACATTTTTTCTGTTGCAGATAAAAACTTACTGGCAGAAAATAGCAGGTGGGATTTTATTAGATAAATAATAGGAATCTTTTGAGATCCAACTTGGATCTTGTTCTTCCATTTGCCTTAAAGAGTTCGATAACTTGTGACTTCCTGAACATTCTGTTTGGAGAAATAACTGATGAGCTACTACACTGCCTGGGCCAAAAACAAGTCACCACCTGGATTTAACTAAGCAAACAGGTAGGGTCCTCCTATTATTAATTACTGCATGTCAAAAAGTGTTTTAACCTCAAATGGTGCAATGAGTCACTTCTCATTCGTTAAACAAACAAGTGGAAAGACACAACTGGTGGTTGTGGAAAAGATGTTAGTCTGTGTGGGAAGGGTCGGGTCGTTGGCGTCAAGCAGAGATGACATCTAATGAGATGCAAAAAAAACTCAATCTGAACTGTCCAACACTTTATTAAAAACTGGTCTGATGAGTCCAGATGGGCCCTGTTCCAGAGTGATGGTGCATCAGGGTAAGAAGAGAGGCAGATGAAGTGATGCACCCATCATGCCTAGTGCCTACTCTACAAGCCTGCGGGGGCAGTGCTATGATCTGGGCTTGCTGCAGGTGGTCAGGTCTAGACTCCGCAACAGGATGTGCTCCAAGAACGAAGTCAGCTGACTACCTGAATATGCGGAATGACCAGGTTATTCCATCTTCCCTGATGGCACGGGCATATTCCAAGACGACAATGCCAGGATTCATCGGGCTCAAGAGCGGTTCAGGGAGCATGAGACGTCATTTTCACACATGGATCGGCCACCACAGAGTCCAGACCTTAACCCCATTGAGAATTTTTGGGATGTGCTGCAGAAGGCTTTGTGCAGCAGTCAGACTACCATCATCAGTGCAAGATGTTGGTGAGACATTAGTTCAACCCTGGATCAAAACAACTGGTGATGTTGCAGAAGCTTATCGAAACAGCGCCACAGCGAATGCGTGTCGTAATCTGTCATTGCACGCCAGGGCAGCTGTGGCTACATTGTAGCTCATCCCCAGCAGCGTGTGAATGTGGGATTCAATGAAAGAATGACTGATTATGTTGTAAAGTGCCTTGGGGGGTTCTAGGACTCTAGAAGGCGCTATATCAAATACAGGCCATTTTTCTTTTTGGGTGGTGACTTTTTTATTTGGCTGGGCGGTTTATGTTTATTTATTTGGCAGACGCTTTCATCCAAAGCGACACACAATTTATAACTTACAGGGCATGTTGTGATCCGTGGGGGAAAACGGAGTACCCGGAGGAAACCCACGCATGCATGGGGAGAACACGCAACTCCACGCAGAAAGGCCACAGCCGAGTTTCGAACCTGCAACCTTCTTGCTACGAGGCAACAATGCTAACAACTGCGCCACCACGCAGTTCTTATGAACAAAAAAGTGTATTAATACAATGTTTAAACAAACATCTCTGTATTTCCACATGGGTTCATGCAACATTATATTATAAACATTAAAGCACTGACATGCATCCCATTGGTATTTACATGGATGTTATTACAAGTGTGAACAGCAGCTGCATGCAGCACTTCTGGTGCATCTGGGAGTCAAGTACAGCAGGAAGTTCCTCATATTTCAGCCAAAACAACTAATGGGGAATCCACCATGGCATGAAACAAACATGAATGAACTCGTTTAACATTTTTGATGACTGTGTGTTCGTCTTAGGTCATGAAAACTAAATTTTGAATATTATTCATTCTCATGAAGAATCTCTTTGCAAATATCTATTTAAGTGGATATTCTGATGTTGAAATATGCTTTTGACAAACAAACAACATTAGATTCATACATTGTTCAGTGTCAAAAACAGTTGTTTTCATAAGCAAACTCTTAAAAATGTCACATTTTTATTAAAACTATTTAAAAATAAAAATTTTAAGGAAACTGTAATTATTTAGAACACATGATGGAAATTGTTATTACAGTGGATTCTCATGTTTTTATTTACCTGAGATCAAAGACACACACACACACACACACACACACACACACACACACACACACACACACACACACACACACACACACACACACACACACACACACACACACACACTTTCGTGTGTAAAGCCAATGCCGATCCTCCCCGTGGGGGACTCGTTGGCTACACTGCAGAGGGAAATCTGGTCCCGTGCGAGAACTTACCCAGATATGAAAGAATGGGAGAGGGTCTGGAGCAGCAGGAGGAGGAGGAGGTGTTCAGGGGAACGTGCTGAAAAGGAGTGAAATGAGTAAAATAGAGCAGCAACTAGATGAGACTTATGAAGACTGGAATAAACAGAATCACGGGAGAGAAAAAGTGCTTTTGTGGAAATGGATTTCAACAGCAGTCATTTGAATTTCAAATTGGAGCAAAACTAGGATTTTTCACTGGACCTGTAGCCTGGATGAGTTCTGTGACAACTAAAGCTCCTAAAAAATGAGTGTCATTTCCTTCCTCTGCAAGCCAACTTGCGAGACTTGAGAGAATGAGATGGTATCACACGAGGGTAGAGATCAACAGGAAACACCTGATGGATGTTCTGGGGGAAGTACTTGTCTCATGGGAGTGATCTGAGCTCTGTGTGTGCTTGTAAGAATGTTTGGTATGTTATATTTGTAATCTGTGCTACCTCTTAGAAAAAAGAGTTGGTGTTTAGCTAGAGAGGGAGCGGGTGCATCGAGACAGGCTGGGAGATAACTCTCCAAGAAGAAACCCGGATTTGAGTTTGCACATCAGAGAGCGTCCGTTTTGTTCAAGTGTTGCTGAAGCGGGCAGGCTTTGCTCTGTACTCGGCATGTGATCCGACATGTGTGTGTGTGTGTGTAGGGGGGTGTACTCTTGGGAGCAATCAGTGTTCTGCAGCAGTGTCTCAGCTCCCAGCAGCCACAGCCTGTGATGTTATGGTGGTACAGGGTGAACTGGAAACAAAACAAATCCCATTGAATGAAATTGTCTGTGTGCACAACAGTGTTGCCATTTTAGGCTCGATTCTGTCCGTTTTCAGCTGTCCTCTTTAACTTGGCATCTGCCTGAAATATTCCTTACTAATGAGGTCCTGTTACAGTGCCACTTCAGTCAGTCACCTTTAAAGTGACGACAGGTCTCGTCAACAAAAGGCCCTCCCTTCAGCTTCCTTTGTGGCGTTTCGACACGTCACAGTGAGCATGAGCAACACCGCAACCTGAAGTCACTAAGTGGAATTCTATATCTTTCTTTTCTCTCTTTGTAATCTGCTTCCGGCTGTGACACGTCAACATTTCTTTTGTGACAAAGACTTATTTGAGGGGTAGAGATAAGAAAGGAGACTTGTTCTTCTGAGGAGACACACTACAGATGTCTCTGAGGAAAATGTCTTATTAGGAGTGCCAGTGAATAGATAGTGAAGCACCCAACACAAGTCACTCATCAGAAAATACCGTTCAATCAGGAAAAGTGTGCTATGACTTGGAATCGTGGCACTGTGTCACAACAGGTGAAAGAACTGACCCGTCTTCTTTCCTCTCTGCCTTTCATCGTATTTGCTGTCAGGATGTGAGAGATGCAGAAGTGTGGTTACCATGGTGACTTTGTAATGAGCTACTGGTCGCAGCTTTCGCTGGAGCGGTTCGCAGCCGAGTGTGAAGCAGCTGGGTTGAGAATCAGCTCCTCTAAATCTGAGACCGTGGTCTTGATTCGGAAAAGGGTAGAATGCCTTCTCCGGGTCAGGGATGAGGTCCTGCCCCAAGTGGAGGAGTTTAAGTATCTCGGGGTCTTGTTCACGAGAGAGGGAAAACTGGAGCGTGAGATCGATGGGCGGATTGGTGCTGCATCTGCAGTGTTGCGGGTGTTGTACCGGTCTGTCGTGGTGAAGAGAGAGCTGAGTCAGAAGGCGAAGCTCTCGATTTACCAGTTGATCTACGTTCCTACCCTCACCTATGGTCACGAGCTTTGAGTTGTGACTGAAAGAACGAGATCACGGATACAAGCGGCCGAAATGAGTTTTCTCCGAAGAGTGGCTGTGCTCTCCCTTAGAGACAGGGTGAGAAGCTCGGTCATTCGGGAGGGGCTCGGAGTAGACCCGCTGCTCCTCCACATCGAGAGGAGCCAGTTGAGGTGGCTCGGGCATCTGATCAGGATGCCTCCTGGACACCTCCCTGGTCAGGTTTTCCAGGCACGTCAAACCGGGAGGAGGCCTAAAGGTAGACCCGGGACACGGTGAGGGGATTATGTCTCTCACCTGGCCAGGGAACACCTTGGGATTCCCCTGGAGGAGCTGGCCCAAGTGGCTGGGGAGAGGGAAGTCTGGGCCTCTCGCCTTCGGCTACTGCCCCCGCGACCCGACTCCGGATAAGCGGATGAAAATGGATGGATGGATGGATGAATGTATGGGTTGCAGCTTTAACATTTCTGATGATGGTTGTTTTTTTCTTTTTCCATTTTTTCAGTTCATGTGTCAAATGTTGGATTATTGAAAAGAGGATATTGGCATTGGCACCCTTCCAAATGTCTTGTTGTAGGTAACCTTTATGTCGGCTCTCGTGTGTTCTTGTGAGATTCTGTTTACTTATGCAAAAATCTCTACGACTATGCAAGACATGTAAAAAAAAATCCTAGTTGACAGCAGTGAATATGTGACCATCAGTGTGTTCCAGCAAATTTTTCTTTGTTTCTCTTAAAATAGTTCTGTTTGTTTTCTGCAGGAAGGATTTAGCTCTAAGTTTAGGCCCGGCTCACACAGCAAGACAGTCGTGCTGAATTTTGACCCGATTCTCCCTTCTGACAATCCCAAGGATGGCCTGATTACTGTAACAGCTCTAAAGTTGATCTCATCAGATTTTTTCATGAGTGTGTGGTGTGTTAAGAGTGCTCCGGTTGGCTTGGATGGACATTAAGCTTGCCCAATCGTAAATATGGGAAATGGGACACATCTGCGATTGTACTGGTCTGATTTTGAGGACAAACAAGCATGCTGCCTGTTGAATGTGACATGCAGCCAATCAGAACACAAGATGATGGAAGCACACTGCACACTCCTCGTCCGCCATGTTCGTTTATCTCCGGAAGTTTGGTGAGATTTCCAAATCGGTTTGTGCTGTTAAGCTGCAAACCCACATCCATCCATCTATTGTCTGAACCCGCTTGTCCATGCAGGGTCGCGGGGGGGCTGGTGCCTAACTCCAGCAGTCAACGGGCAAACAGGGAGGGTACACCCTGGAGAGGTTGCCAGTCAAAACCACATTTTAGAAACAAAACTAGTTGATCAGATTTTTTTTCTCATGTTCATTCAACAAAAAAATCCTGCGGTGTGAATCGGGCAGCAGTGTGTTAAAGTAGATTTTTTATGACCAGTTTGAGAGTGATTTTGACTAAGATCAATCGGATGATGAGCAACGCAACTGGCGAGTTTTTGAGCTGAAATGACGAGCTGTGTTACCTAATAAGGATTTGTTCATTTAAATTAAACTGAGCAGCACTGTGGCCTAGTGGTAGCGTGTCCGCCCTCAGTCTGGGAAATCGGGGTTGAAATCCCAGTCGGGTCATGCCAAAGACCCAATGCCTGCCTGCTTCACGATCAGCTTTAAGGTTTGGATTGGCGGGTTAAAACACCAAATTGTTCTCGAGCGCAGCCACCGCTGCAGCTCACTGCTCCCCACGGGGATGGGCCAAGTGCAAGATGAATTTCACCAGTTTGAATAAACCCCTTCCTTACAAAAGGAAATACTAGATCATTAACTATACCTGTGTGCTCATTTAGAAGTAGAAAGAAGAAGAAAATATCATTTCTATAGCGCCTCTCAAGATAAAAATCACGAGGCGCTACACAAAAACAAAAAACGTAAAAATATAAAAAATAATTTAGAAAATGGTTAAAAATATATTTAAAATGAGCAAAAAATAGACAATTGTGATTAAAAAATGTTAAGAAAGAGAGAGAGTGAGTAAGAAAGAGGGAAATCAGTGGATCCTGAGGAAGGTGGGACAGGTGGGGAGAGCAGAATAAAGAGTGGTGAAGAAGGTCATACAAAAGCCAGCTTGAACAGGTGAGTCTTCAGCTGCTTTTTAAAGGAGACCACTGAGTCCACTGATCTCAGGCTCAGGGGGAGAGAGTTCCAGAGTCTGGGGGCCACAGCAGCAGATGATCTGTCACCTTTGGTCTTTAGCCTGGTGTGCTGCACAACCAGTAGGCTTTGATCACTGGACCTCAGGGACCTGCTGGGGGTGTAGGGACTAAGAAGATCACCAATGTAAGATGGTGCTTGTCCATGTAGGGCCCTATAGACCAGAACCAGGATCTTGAAATGAACCCTGAAGTTAACCAGCAGCCAGTGAAGCTGGAGGAGAAGCGGGGTGAGATTTATTATCTCACTTGTTGACAGGCTATAGTTTGTTTTAATTATTACCTTTTATTTAATGCTTTTTGTTTTTGTTCAAAGGAATTTGATCAGTCGCTGCTTATCTGCAATGTCTTCAGATGACTGGAGCGAGGCAGAACGAAACAGTGCCCAAGTACGAGTCTTCCTTTGGAAAGCTTCTGTAGGGATTGTTTTGTTTCAGCTGACAGGAAGTTATTTAACATTAACAGAGCCTGGCTGTGAGAAACTACTCGTCTCTCAAGGCAACCACGTCACAAGAGACATCAACACACATCCTGTGGTTGAGAAAAAGATGTCACCCTGTTGCAAAAGTCTCTAATTACCATTTTGCGTCAAGCAAAGGAAAACATTAAGGAGATTTGATGATGCAAACACAAAAACTGGGTTAAGAAATGTTCAAGAAATTGGATCTAGGATAATTTTAGAAAAAAAAAACATCTTGGAAGATTGTCAAATCTTGGTTAAGTGATCTTATTATGCGTCTAAGATATACTTTACATCAGAAGCTGTGTTCTGTTCTGTCTTGTGGCACATTCAGGCTGTTTTAAGATAAAGTCGGAGAAATCGTCAACTATAAGATGTGAATCAGTGAATCATGAGCATTGCACATTATGCACAGATAGGGAGGAAGAGTTATTAGGATAAACAAAAGAGAAACGCGGCAAGTTTTAGACTTTTGAAGTTTGTCAATCATCAGCTGATCTCTTCTCTAACCAAACCCTTGGTTGCATAAACCGGATTAGACCAAGAATGAGAAGAAAACATTTCTCTGAGCAAATGAGGAAAAAAGCATGTCAATTCCTCGTCCTCATCCATGTGTTACAAAAACAGAGTTACCGTTTAGATGAATGCTTGGATCATTCGGCGAGCCTAAGGCCTGAGGCTCTTTAGAGCAGGGGTGTCAAAGATGCGGCCCGCGGGCCGGATCCGGCCCGCAAGCGGGTTTAATCCGGCCCGCGAGACGGTTGTGTAAACTTTATTTTCATACTTTACAATGTAGAGTGAAAATAAACTTATCTTTGTGAGCAAGTTTTCTCTGTAATGAGTATAAATAAAACAAAGCTGCGCTCAAGGCCCACACAAGAACTTGAATCACAACCTGAAGTTGGCCGCCACTCAGGATGTGACTCCTGATATTGATGTGCTGGTGAAAGCTAAAAGATGTAAAGTAAAATGAGTCAAATATACTTTAAGTGCTGCATGAAACTGATCTTTCCATGTGATCTGTAAGCTCTTTGAATCACTAAGGAATGTTTTTTTATTTATTGATTTTTTATTTTATTTTATTTTTTTCAAATTTTCAAGTACACTTCAGGTGTTGTACTTGTACTACACTGTCCTCAGGCTCCAGCCTTGTTTTATATTGATTGAATTAAAGCAAAAATAACAATCTCAAGTTTTTTTTTTCATTTACTGGTCCGACCCACCTGGGACTAGATTTCCCTCAATGTGGCCCCTGAGCTAAAATGAGTTTGACACCCCTGCTTTAGAGGATTAAATAAATAACGTTAAAGCTAAATCAGGGACTTTGTTGCATGTTTTCCTTTTTCCTTCTGCCAAAGCTTTGCACCAGCTCTCAGGCGCGTCGTCTCAGGGCTAACCCTGGAAACGGCTCAGAAAGACACATTTATTTCCACACAAGCTCCGAATATAAATCATTCGTAGTGTGGAAATCAAAGTGCATCTATAGGTAACCATGAATATATCATTGGGGTGTGTTTATGAATAAAACACACCAAACTCTTTAACAGGCTGCAGAAAAGTCCTCATGAACTTCAACGAGATAAAAAAAACAGCTGCAACACCCCAGCAGAGGAAATGAGTCAGTGTCCTGTAGGGTCCTTACAACCTGTAACATCTGCAACTGTGTGTGTGTGTGTTTGCTTCAGCGTGTGTATTCACGCAGTCTAGACCAGCCCCATGGCTTGAATGAGCGTGATGTGGGTGTCTACCAGCCGACTCTTATGTCATTAGAGGGACTATCATCTCCTGCGTGTGGAGTCTGACTCAGAGCGGACGATGATGATGGTAATAGCAGCCGCCGCGGTGATTGTTGTGGTGAAGAGAATAGCATCAGTCATTCCTGTCCTCTTTGGGTGTTCGAACAGCAAAAACAAAAGCCCAGATCTGCACCTAAGACTCATCTGTTTATCTGGTTGGCTTTGTTTGAAGATAACAAAGGCTTCCTCTCCAGGAATCAACCACCGTGTCTGTTTCAGTGAAACGGATCTTTTCTGTAGTGGAGAAGTTTGCCAGCACGTTGTTTCCATTCATGTTTCAGAGCAGAGTTAACGAGAAGGCCGAAACAATGAGTGTTTAAGTTGACTTCCCTGATTACAGATGACGAGACCAGAGTAAACCTGCCATCTGCTCACAGCATCTGAAGTTGTTGGTCAGTTATCATTAAAAGAAACAGAGAAGCTCTTGTTGAAGACCGGTGATGATCTATCTAATCAGCCGATAACAACGCTGCGTTTTATCCCCTAAACATAAAGAGAATCGGCTAGATGGCACTTTGACCTGATTTTCTGTTTTCAGAATTTTTCTTTTTTTCCCCCAGAATTGACCAATGCTTTTTGGAATGGACTCTTTCTTAAAACCAAAAATATAAATGAGTAATTGTGTCTACTAACATGACAGGAAGAACGGGACCTGTTTATTAACACACCTGTAAAGTATCTGCAGATGAGCCATCAGCAGGTTTTCTCGCTGATTCAGATTTCAGGTTGAGCGGGTTGTCCAGTTATCGGAAGGTTGCAGGATCGATCCCGGCTCCAGACAGAGGATTCTGCTGTTGTGTCCTTGGGCAAGACCCTTAACCCACCTTGCCTGCTGGTGGTGGTCGGAGGGACCGGTGGCGCCTGTGATCGTCAGCCTCGCCTCTGTCAGTGCGCCCCAGGGCAGCTGTGGCTACATCGTAGCTCATCACCATCAGTGTGTGAATGGATGAATGATACACTGTAGTGTAAAGCGCTTTGGAGTCCTTACTCTGAGAGGCGCTATACAAGTGCGGGTCATTTATCATTCTGATTTTTGTAAATGCAGTTCTTATGAAGGCTTGAAATCCTCAGAGTTCATAGTTATTGGTTCTTAAACAATGTCCCTAAAACTAACAGAAGTCAGTTGGAGCACAGTAACCTTTACGCCACAGGAAAAAGTTATCTTTGTATAAATGCAGGAAAAATGTCCGTAAAAACTAAAAATGTCCAGGTTACCATAACGTTTTCCATTAGTTTTACAATCGTTTCTCTTTAAACCAAATGCAGAGTTTCAGTAAAACAACAAAACACAAACAACACTTGTTTGGAAAGTCAGAAAATATCCGTATGAACCTTTTAAGACTGCTGTTCCTATGAGTGTTAATAATGCGATAGGATTATTTTATTTTGTGCAAATTCCTTTAAAGGGTGACTAAGCCGTTTTGGCTTGCTTTTAGCACCCCTAGTGTCCGTCTGTGGAACAGAATGAAAAACTTATTTCCTCGCCGTGTGTTGGTCTTTTTAACACCTTAACCCTTATGTGTCCTAAGTGCATTTTTTGTGCTCAAACACCAGACACGTTAGAAAATTAAAAGGTGATATACGGGTTAATCTAACAGCTGAGATGCTTCCCTAGCCTTCATTAGTGTCTACAGGATGATTCATCATGAAATTAAACAATCAGCTGTGTTCATTATCTAAAACATGCTGGAAATGTGCTGGAAGCAGACCCCTGCTCCACGTATGTCGGCTCGTTTTTTTAGTCCCAACAGAGCGGTGAAAGGGGCTGGGTGACCTTTCGGTAACCCTGTAAAAGTTCTTTAAAAAGTCTCCCTTTAAAACTCCCTAAAAAATTTTATTGTCAAAATTTAAAAACTCTTCGTGCAGGGTTTCCTATCAAATAACCAATGATAATATAATTATGAAATATAATTAATGTGTTGTTAATAGTGTTGTCACGGTGTGAAAATGTAACCTCACGGTTATTGTGACCAAAATTATCACGGTTTTCGGTATTATCGCGGTATTTTTTAAACGTTTTACATTTTCAGACAACTAAATAAACCCTGTAAATCAGGAAAATATTGTCCTCAGTGTGCGTCTAAGTTTTGCCTAAAATTTGTTATTTTGTAATTATGTTTCTATCTGCCCTTAGACTTGTGAATAGATTATAAACACACAACCATGCTTGTCTTCTGTACTCGACACAACGTCACGTTATCGGCCATGTTACCATTACCTGCCATTTTTTATCGCTGAAAGTTTTATTCTAGTTTTTTTTATTATATTTTATTCTATTTTTAATCTTATTATTCATGTTATATGTAGCACATTAGTACCGAAGCAAGTTCCTAGTTTGTGAATTGTTTGTTCACTGACAATGGCAATAAACCTATTCTGATTCTGATTCTGATGTTGTTTAGTTATTTACATTTTTCCCCTTTAGTCTTTAAAATACAGTATTTGCCCATAACTTCTTATTTTATGTCTGTTTGATGTCATCATTTTAAAAATATTAGATCAGATGATACTCAGTACTCAAGTAGCATTCTAATCAGATACTTTTTTACCCTTACTTGAGTAATAAACCCTATATCAGGAAAATATTGTCCTCGGTTTGTGTTCCAGTGAGCTTTACAGATGTGGGGAAAATGTCATCAGGCAGTAATCATTGTTAAATTCATAATTATTCTCTGAGAGAGACCAACTCTTATCTGCCCCTGGGAGCCCCGTAATGAATAGCATCATTTCAACATGGGGGTGTCCACAACACGGTTTATATGCAGGTAGCAGCGCTGCGGCTGCTTTATATAGCGACTCGTTGCTTTCTCCCTCAACCCAAATCCTCGGATCACGCATTTTAGCTAAAACGCTAACGTTAGCTTGCCTTGCGTTGACTGTAGAGTTGTGGGTGATGGTCACGCAGATGTGTCATGAGATTTGAAGCGTTGCTGCCTTTCACAGACACTTTTTCTGCAAGTGCTGCAAACAGGATAGCCGTCTTCTATCAACTGTCCCTCGCCATTCTTCAAATATCCACAAAATGCCCATACTTCCCACTTTGTCTTCTTTGAGGGATAACAAATGTCCTCCTGAGCGCTGCCGTCTCCTCCTTTGGCCATTATTTCAGCTTTAGCTTCAAGAAAGTTTTGGTCGTAAACACAGGGGCGTCGGACTGGGGGGGGGAAAGGGTACCGTTTACCCAGGGCCCACTGCAGGGAGGGGCCCTGAGACAGCTTTGAATAAAAATATTTTATTGTTGTTGTTTTTTCCCCCCAACTTACTTAATGGCTTAATAAACTTATCTTTACCTGGATAAAGAGGTTAAGAAACAGAATTTCGCCTTAAAAATAATAACTGAATAATCTCTGAGGCATCTATCACCCCTTAAAAATGTGCAAAGTGGTTTAGTTCACACCAGCGGCCAGGGGCTGCACAGCCGCATGTACAGCTAATGAGACATTGCATATGCCGACAGCCAGAGCTGGAGGCAGGAGAGTCAGTCATGTCTTTTCCCAAGAAAGGGAAATCTGGCTTCCAGAAAAGAAAAGAAAAGAAAAGAAGAAGAAGGAGGAAACGTTAATTGAACAGAAGCAAGTAGAAGGACGGTGAGCAGCAGCAGAACACAGTTTTAGCTGATATTAGCTAGCTCTCAGAAGCTGCATTCATGTTAGGTGTTCAGTCTTAAACGCCTTTAGTTTCACCATCAAGATCAAATATAAATTAATTAGTGTTATCAGTGAAAACACTAATTAATATATATATATATATTTATCAGAATTATTATCGCGGGCGGCCGCCGCCACTTGATTCGCGGACCTCGCAGTAAAAACAGGTTCACTCTGTGTGGATATTTCTGCTCCTTCCCAGTCATGGACCAGGACAAACTTGGTATCGATGGATTCGTGGTAATCTCAGGAATGAGAAGCTGCCACTGTTTCGTATAACATGATGACACTGGTGTTAGAGGATTGTTATTGACTTGGTTAGATATTTTAAGCCTATTTTAAATTTCTTTATATTTGATCTTGAAAACGGACAATCTTATAATTTGGCTGATAATGCAGGGATTATAAAATTTAGAGTACATTACATTCACAGAGAGAACCTGGTTTATTTCATGTCATATGTATTTAATATATCAATATATATCAGCAAAGCTTAACATCATGAACCATGACAGACATGACTGAAGAGCAGATGAAGATATCATGCCAGGCACTGATGAGAAAATATTGTAAGGATCTCACAGCTGAATTTGAGAATGAGATGCTACACCTGAGAACAATAAATGGTGCCACATTTCCACACATTCGGTCTCCTCTTGAGCTGCTTAATGCCATCTATACAGGATGCAATTACAGAGCATTTTTGGAGAAGTTTGTATTGGACTGAGGATATTTTGCACACTACCTGTGACTGTTGCTGGGGGTGAACGGGCTTTTAGCAAACTGAAACTGGTGAAAAATTATTTGAGATCAACAATGTCCCAGGATAGACTGAACAGCCTAGCTCTTCTTTCTATTGAAAGCCAATTAGCCAAAGGATTGGACTTTAAAGATCTCATAAGTGATTTTGCTAACATGAAGACCCGTCAGTGGGCATTTACTGGAAAATAAATTCCAGGATTTTTGTTTAACACATTGTTGGCAAATAAAAATAATTATATGTGAAGTCTGGGCATTTCACTTTTATTATGCTGGCATTTGTATTTGCTCAATATAGAGGTTAAACTAAGATCATATTTATTATCTTGTCTTATAGCATGACAAAAAATGTGTAAGAGAGATATTAAGTAATTGAGCATGGGGGCCCACCTAGAAAACTTGTACCTAGGGCCCAGAATTTGGTGCTACGCCCCTGCTTAAACAACAAGTGCGCATGTGCCGCCGGCAAATTTAGCAGATGATACGGTGGCTGGTAAGGGTCACCGCGCCTACACCGCAGCCACGGTAATCCACCGAGATAATATAGTTTTAAAAAAACAAGACGGTTATTATTATTGTCAACTTTTTTTACCGGGGTTTACCGCTACACCGGTTACCGTGACAACCCTAGTTGTTAAAAGGCGTCTATATAAAGATATAATGTTGCAGCACGAGTTGTGCATCAACTCAACATCCTGAATAAATCATAGATGCTAACAGATAAAAAAAAGTTTGTGCACTTTGATAAAATGCGTGTTCCTGAGTCTACGAAATCGGTTTCACACGTTTCCACGAGTATTGAGGTACAAACTTGAGATTTTCATAGCTGTGAAAAGTTTAGCTACTGATGTAGAATTGAAATGCTGTGGCTTCATATCAAAGACCTGTGCTACACCTTGGTAAGACTTTTGGGCTAAAACAGGATTTCAGATCTTTGGCATGTTGGTCAGAACCTTTAAAATAAAGATGTCTCCAGGCTGAATTTGTGAAGCCCTTTGTGCTGCTCCTGTATTCAGAAATCAACACGGACTTAAAAGACTTCATTAAGCAGTCGGAAGAGCCTATTTCTTCTTTTGTACTCCTTTGCTCTGATTAGCTCTCCCTCCAGCCTTTGCTGTCTCTCCCTCAGGCCTTAATGAGAGGAGGACTCCGTCCACCTGTGGTGTGTTTTCTCACAAAGACACAATCAGAGAGCATATGGTTTTAAAAAAGTCCTGACTCCAGACGTCATTATTGAGTAGTGGTAAACTCCATTAAAGAAGAGATGCATAACCGGTCCTGCAGCCTCCCTGCTGTTATGTGTTTGTTAAGGGGGAGGGCCAAGGTCAAACACATCAGGTAAAAAATGTGGACCTGCTTAAGTGTAGGGAGCTCATTACACACAGCAAGAATATCTATTTTCATTGGTTTTAAACTATGCAGCCAAGTAAATGTGTATAATTTAAGATAAGGGGATTTGTTTTGACTGTCCACAACAAGAAAGAAAAAAAAGAGATGTCAGTGTGGAAATAACCAGAACAAATCCAGCTAGCTGGGTTTTAAAAGATGCAATAGAAAGCGTGAATCATAACGGCACCGATTTTTGTTATGCATGCTCAGTTTTTAGTCTCCAGCATGAAGCAGAGAAATGGAAAATAAAAATCTAACAGATGGGGGGAGGGGCGGGCAGATCCTTTATGTAAGAGGAGAAGCTGGCTTGCTTCAGATGAAGGCTCAAGAAGCACGATAATCTCTCCAAGTTCAGCGTCTGTTATTCAGGTTACTGTTCGGAGTTGGCTGTGTCAGCGCGAAACAGAAACATGACCCAGGGGAAAGCACGTACACACTCGCAGCAAGAACACGGCGTGAACTACTTCCAGTTTACCCCCCTCCTCCAACACACACACATTTACAGTTCAATGTCTAGGCACAGTTATGCTGCCCGGTGAGTTAAATTTCCTGCGTGCTTTCTGTTGGAAAAAGTTATTTTTATCTCAGATGGATGCCGTCCGTCTCTTTCAGTAGACCTTTGTATAGAAAGTGGGCTGAGAATTCTCAAAAACCCTCAGATCAGATGAACTGTCACCATTTTAAAGACATTTTTGGAATTTATTCTGGAAAATTTTGTGGTTTGATGCAAAAGTTGAAAATAATGACTTGTGGAGAAAAAAAGATTAGCGTTTGTTCAGCAATGTCAGATTTGTATTTATTAATGTGCAGTCCTTTTTTATTCAGATTTCCACTTTACTTTGCTGATGTCTTCTTCCACCCGTATTGTACTAATGCTGTCTGCCTACCTCGGCACCTTATCCCTTTCTGATTTGATAGCATATGACTCCCCCCCCCCCCCCCACACACACACACACACCCCCACCCACCCCCACCCCCCCGTGGGATCAATAAAGTGTTCCCATTGGGATAAACTTCTCTCCTAATAATAACCAGGTTAATTATCCGATCAGAATCAAACAACTATTCCCTACAAAGTTAGAATATAGTCGGAGGCAATGTCTTCTGGCAGTAATTTGAAATAAATTTCTCCCAAAAGCATGACGAACTTTAGCGTACCTGTTGAGCAGCGACAGAGGCGTCTGTGGGGAGCCCAACCTTTATCTTCGAAAAGAGTCCTAAAAAGACTGGTCTTACTTCTCACTTCGGAGGCCTTTCTCTTCTTATTGTAGACTTTGAAGACTTTTTTTTTCTCTTGGGACTCGGCCATTTTCAAAAGAGCCTGGTGAGAATGGCGAGGTGGAAGGAACGGGTGAAGGAGTGTCGCTCTACACAGAAACAGAATGCCCTGGAAGTGAAACCTAACCCAGGAACGAGCACACACGACAACGTCCTTGTGTGAAAGCCTCACCAGAATGATGACAGTTATGTGGGCCAATGGTTCAGATGATCCACCCGGAAGAAAAACATTCTCCACTATACCTTTTTAAACCACACCACTTCATATTAGTCTATTTAGATGCATTAAATGAAACTAAATGTTAAAAGTAAGATGTAGCACATTAGAGCTGTAAAAACAAAGTGTGTGTTTGGACATATTCTGATCAATTTCACTGCTGCCACCATATTTAGTGTGACAGAAATAATAGGAGAGACGAGAAGACCCAGATTATTGATTTCTTACTAATTTATTACGGTGAGATGTCAAGCGGAACATCCCAGGGTAGAGACGCTTCCTCAAAGCTGTGAGAGTGTTTATCCGCATCCAGAGGGCTGATTCAGACCCAGAGACCATACTCCTAACATCGTCACCATTTCTTTAACGTCTCATCACATCGTGGACATGTCTGGTTAAAAATGAACCTTTGTCTTACTGAAGACGACTGCTGTGTATTTTCTTGCCCCTCTTTTATTTTGCTCTATTTTAAACACAAAGGAGTGAGTGTATCTGAGGTCTTTCGGGAGTTTGTCTGCAGTCGTACATTTTCAGTGTTGGCTCTTGACAAGCAAACCAGACACTCTTGTTATCACTTGATCCCATCAGATTTTGTATCAGTTAGGTGACTTATGTCGTACATTACATCAAATCTATCAGCCGTATTTTTAAACTCGGCCCTCTGGGGACGTTTGTGACATCACCCCGTCTGTGTTATGAGTCAGCCTGCCGTCTCTGCTTTACAAGCTGCCAGTCAGGCTTGGGTTTTACCCAGAATAGGTCACATGCTGCATTACAAATGGCATCAGCCATATGCCAATTATCCAGGATCTTCCAATTAAGCTTCTCAGCCGCACCACGTTAGCCAGAACACCTATTTCATCTCTGCCTCTCCATTTGTGTGCCCTGTCTTCTCTTGTTTACTTCCCTCACAACACTCGGAAATGAAGGATTTTAAATAGTTATCAAGCCTCCAGTGAATCACAGTTTGAATTTTACATGTAAAGCTTTCCGTTTCCCTGCTTGGAGAGCTTCCCAGGTTTGACCGCTAGCGCCTGATCAGAAGATACAAACAAAACTTTTATGTTTCTGTGGCTAAATTGTCCACAAATCTGCCTCAGTATTGCTGCAGAAACTATATGGCAAAAATAATCAATTGCATTTGGGATTCTTTCATGTTCTATTTGTTGCTTTTAATGTTTTATTGCATTACAAAAAGAAGATTCACTCAGCTGGGGCTTTCTTGTAGAGTACGTTTTGATCTCAGTGGGATTTTCTGGTCAAATAAAGGTATAATAAATAAATAAACTGTAACTAATTAGCTGAAAGATAAAAAGACGCCAGCGGGTGTTTGGGCTTTTTGGCGTGTTTACATGTGCTGCCTTCATTTCACACTGTCTGCAGATGAAGCCCACTCTGCCAGCTCATTGTAACAAGAAGACAGTCATCTTTTTGCAGAGCCTGCAGTTGTCTCTGCAACAAACATGAACCGCTTTCGTTGCACACTTTTAATCATAACTTACAAATTTGTCCATATTTCTAGTGCTCTTTTCTCTTTAGTCAGAAGTGGAGAGGCAGACAGGCAATGTGGTGAGAGAGGACGCTAGCACGATAACAAGTGCCATATAAACCAGTTCCAATAATAAATAAATGAAAGAGTACGATGCAAGTATGAAAGAGATTCATGGTTGCAGACTTTTCTGCAACTTGAGAATAGACAAAATATCCATTTTTTTCAATAATACACACGCTCCAGTGTCTGCACCGGCGTTGAGATCAAAATACAAGCAGAAATCTTTCATTAGGACCGATTTACTGCACTACCTTTTAATGCACTGTGATGATTTTAAAGAGCCTCATACAGGAGAAGATTGAAGCCTCTGGAATAAAAATAATTTCTGAGTTTTTTCTCAGAATTCTGGCTTTAATAATTCAGAGAGAAAAGTCAGAATTCTCTTTCTTTTCATTTTCTTTTTGTTTTGAGTGGCCCTGATCCTCTTCCGTAGCCCCAGCTGTTCAGTGATTTAGCAGCATCTATTTTAGCAGGGAGCTTTAACATCAGTGGTGTCGCCACATCCTTCCTTTAACTCTTCAACTGGTTCACAGCTTGTGTGGGAAATGAGAACAAACCACAGCTTAAGAAAACCAACGTGTTTTAAGTTTTTTTTAATAATGATATTAATTACAGTAATGTGGATTAATATGTTTTCTAATTTGACAAATTATGACAATGCTTTGTTGTTGTTTACTGATTTTGTTGTAGAATCAGGTTGGAATCACTAATCTAGTTTAGTGGTAAGCTAAGTTTCAACTTGAAATATTGATTTTTTAAATTATGAGTTTTATTGTTATTATTTTTATAAAGACAGCTACTGAGTTCATAACAAAATCTTTGTTTCCTCTGGATTTTAACCTTTGGTGTGGCTGCATATGAGGGAGTGTGCTCACGTGTACGATGCTTGTGCTAGCATGAAATAGTGCTTAGGGATGGGGAGTTCACCTCTCTCTCTCTCTCTCTCTCTCTCTCTCTCTCTCTCTCTCTCTCTCTCACACACACACACATATGTATGTATGTATGTATATGTATGTATGTATATATATATATATATATATATATATATATATATATATATATATATATATATAAAGGTACAGTAAATGAAAAACACTTTGCTAAAATTAACATTATCTTCACTTTTAAATGCTAGCTAGAAGTGAACAAAGTCATAAACGTAACATTTCAGAATTAGGGGCAGACATTTATATTGCTCAGCCAATATATTAGGCAGTTTTTTTTTACTTCGTTAGTAAAGGCAATTAAAAGTCAGGCGCATCCATGGGCAGCCTGGTGCTGCAGTTATTTTATGTACATTTAGGTATTTGAAAACACCTGTTTATTAATTATTTAAAAAAATCTTATTGTCAACTGATATATTGTTATTTTTAGGGCTGCACGATATTAGGAAAACCTGTGAAATGTGATAACAGTGATTAATATTACGATGATGATATTACTTGCGATAAATAAAAACTTAACTCACGAACAAAAATAATCAAAAACAAAGAAACAAAAACTGACAAAAATTCATAAAAATGAGAAAAGCAAAAGAAAAGAAAAGGCAATCAGTGGATCTCGTGAAAAGCTGAATCGGCAGAAAGAGCAGAACCAAGCTAACTCAAGTGTTTGCTAACTATCAAAATTAAGTGCCGTCCGTCTAACCTATGACAACCGACCCAACTGGCCGACAGGATGAAGAGCTCTATTTGATTTGTTAAAAAAAAACATCATGCTTCCCTTCGATTGACAGAATGCATTATGTGTAGCAAACATTTGAGCTGACTATTCATTACGATATTTATCTGTTCTTTGCGATATGCATATTGCACATGCTGATATTGCGATAACGATATATTTGTGATATATTGTGCAGCCCTAATTATTTTTGCTGTTTTGTGGATTTAAAACTTTGTATATTTATTTATTTGTTTATTTAGTTAATTTTGGTTAAGTGTTGGATTTTAATACCGTGCAGTGCGCAGAAAAAGATTCAGGAGGTTTTTAAATTCAGTGTTCAAAAACTGATTGGGTTCAAAAGTGTTGTGCATCTTATGTAGTTTTTAGTGACATCTTAGCATTCAAATATGGCGGAAAACGTCTCGATACCCTCTATGAAAATCAACCCCAACATTTTTTACCAAATATCGGCTTTTGTCTGACCGTAATTTCTTTGGTAAAAATGGCAAATATCCTGTATTTGATATAGCAACTTCTAGAATCCTGTAACCCCCCCAATCATCATCATCATCATCATCATTGTCATCCACCCATTCACACCCTGGCGGTCTGTGTTGGGAAAGTTTGTTTAAAAACGAACTAGTTCAAAGTTCAGTTCATACATGTTAAAATGAACTAGTTCATTTCTTAGTTCATAATTTAAAAACATTTTTGAACTAAGTTCACTGTTCCAAAAACAAACTAGTTCATAATCCTTTTTTGCTCATATATATATATATATATATATATATATATATATATATATATATATATATATAACTTATGAAATTATTTTCCAATAGTTGGCACCCGTTCAGTCCACACTCATACCCAGCTGCAGTTTTTACCCTACTGTATATTCTCAATAACATGAGGAAAACATTTGAACGGTTTTTGTAATGGGAAATTATTAAACAATCTTAGGAAGCAGGCTGAGGTAGCAAACTCAAAGTGCAATATTAAAAGTGCAAAACATTAAAAACTGTATAGTCTTTCAGTTAAGTCCTGTTTCAGTTTTTCTGATTGAACCTTGTATTAAGACATTCACTGAAAGAATCAGTGAATTGGGCGATCACATAAAGAACAAAACCTTGCTCTTGTGTGGAGACTTTAATATTAATATAGAGCTGCCTGCTGGACAGAAAACAAATGATTTCATCAATTCTATGTACAGTTTAGGATTATTTCCGTTAATCACCAAACCAACCAGGATCACAGCACATAGTGCTACTATAATTGATAATATATTTACAAATAAAAAAGATGATGTATTGAGGAGTGGGGTATTGATGGCTGATATTAGTGATCATCTGCCTGTCTTTGCAGTACTGAAAAATAAACAATTGATAAAGCAAGAAACCTCGTTAAATTACAAACGAGATAGATCATTTAGAGCATGGGACGCGCTAAAGAAGGATCTTGAAATGCAGAATTGGGAGGAAGTATATGTAAGGGATGTCAACACTGCATATAAGTCCTTCATGGAAAAATTGATGAAATTATATAATAATAACTGTAAATTATTCAAAAGTAGTGGTAAAAGGGTAGATCAACCATGGATGACTAAAGGAATAAGAAATGCATGTGCAAAAAAAAAACCAGCTGTATAGGAATTTTTTAAAATCACAGACAAGAGTAACAGAAGACCGATATAAAAAATATAAAAACAAATTAATAGCAATAATTAGGAAAAGGAAAAAAGATTATTATGGTGAATTATTGGAAAAGAATAAGGCCAATACAAAGGCTACATGGGGAATAATAAATAGTGTGACGAACAGAAATAAAACTACATCTAAGGTACCAAATTACTTTGTCAAGGACAATGTAGACATTTATGATGTAAAAGAAATCTCTAATGAATTCAATGATTTTTTTGTAAATGTAGGGAGGAGTTTGATGGGTCATGACACTTTAATTGAAGACAATTTGAATACAGTAGTAAATAATGTCAGTAGTATTTTCCTTGGCAAAGTAGAAAAGGAGGAAATACGAGAAATTGTAAAAAACTGTGGAAATAAGCGATCAACTGATTGTGAGGATTTGGACATGATGACTGTAAAGACCATAATAGAATATGTTATTGATCCTTTTACTTATATATGTAATTTGTCACTTTCTACTGGAGTCTTCCCTGATGCTATGAAAATAGCAAAAGTGGTTCCACTGTTGAAGAATGGTGATAAACATAATTTCACAAATTATAGGCCAGTGTCACTACTTCCACAGTTTTCCAAAATACTAGAAAAAGTCTTTGCATCACGGTTGGATAAATTTATTGAAAAAAATATGATCTTACATAATGAACAGTATGGATTCAGGACCCAACATTCAACAACAATGGCAATAATGGATTTAACAGAGAAAATATCTGAAGCAATAGACAATAGAGAATACTTTATTAGTGTTTTTATTGACTTAAAGAAAGCTTTTGATGTTATCGATCATTCAAGGTTACTGCAAAAATTATATCAGTATGGAATACGAGGGGTTGCTCATCAATGGGTCAGAAGTTATTTAGATAACAGAAAGCAATATGTTCAGATAAATGGCATTACATCAGAGCTACGAAATATTGCTTATGGAGTGCCACAAGGGTCGGTCCTTGGACCAAAATTGTTCAACCTGTATATCAATGATTTGGTAAATGTGTCTGACAAACTAGGTTCTGTTTTGTTTGCAGATGATACAACACTGTTTTATTCAGGGTCTGATATAAATGAAGTAACTCATGTGATAAATATTGAACTGATAAAAGTTAAAAACTGGTTTGATATAAATAAATTAACACTTAATCTTAAAAAAACTAATTTCATTCTATTTAATGACAAAGAAAATATAGACGTAATATTAAAAATAGATAACATGGAAATTCAAAGGGTAAAAGAAATCAAATTTTTGGGAGTAATGATTGATGAAGCTCTAAGCTGGAAATCACACATAGGCTATATAAAAGGTAAAGTGGCCAAAGCCATTGCAATATTATATAGCGTAAAGTTTTTACTAAATAGTGAAGGATTGTTTTTACTATACAATGCACTAATTCTGCCATACTTAAATTACTGTGTAGAAATTTGGGGAACTGCATATAGAACGTATACACAACCTTTGTTTGTTTTGCAGAAAAAAGCAATGAGAATTATAGACAACACTCATAGTACAGCTCCATCTAATCCATTATTTATAAAATATAAAGTAATTAAATTTCATGATTTGGTCAACTGGAGAATATTGCATATAATGTATAAAGCAAATAAAGGTACATTGCCAAAGAATATTCAGCATATATTTGAAAAGAGAGATAGCATTTATTCGTTGAAGGGATTTGAAATCTTCAAAAAACCTAAATTTAGAACAAGAATGAAGGAAATGAGTATATCTGTGAATGGTGTGAAGTTGTGGAATTGCCTGGACAGAGAATGGAAAGAGTCAAGAACTCTAAAAGTGTTCAGTCTACACATTAAATCACGTGTGTTGAGTGGATATGACAACGGACAATTGATGTGGACATAATAATTAACAAATGTGAACAGTTACGGGACTGAAAGAACTGGTGAGGGACTGCACAAATATAAATTGATATTTAAGTTTAAAAAGGGGGTAGAAATAATAAGATTTTTCTTCTATCTGCTCCCTTTCATTCAAATATATATTGTGTTTTCATGAATATTGTTTAGTGTCTGTTGTGTTATTTTTTATTGAATGAAATAAAGATAATTAAAAATAAAAATAAAAATAAAAATAAAAAAACCTTGAGTCCTCCAGTAGACGCCGCACCAAGCGCTACAGCCCATGTTTGGCCGCATTTGCGGTGTTCTACTTTTTATAAACTCTATGGTTAACAGGATGTTTTAGCTAGGCTTTAGCTCCGGAAAAGCTCCTTGGAGATCTGGAGCTAGAACGACGAAAGAACGAGTTCATAAACCCGTTCACGCACGCCAGGACGAACACGCTCACTTTTACGTTCATCAGGCAAAATACAAACGAGTTCAGTTCACGTTCACAAAAAAAAAAGAACAAATTCATGAACGATCGTTCAATGAACGCATTCAGGCAGAACACTGCTGGTGGTGATGAGCTACGATGTAGCCACAGCTGCCCTGGGGGGTGCTGACAGAGGCGGGTCTGCCGTACATTGGTGCCACCGGTCCCTCCGACCACCACCAGCAGGCAAGGCGGATTAAGTGTTTTGCCCAAGGTCACAACAGCAGCCTTCTCTCATCAGCATTAGAAAAGACCAATAGCAGTGGAACTCTATTCAGAATATTATTTACATGTTGAATTCTCATTGTTTTTACTGCTGGTGAAACAAAAAATCTGTTTCTCTCTTTGTCTCCAGTGAAATACATGCGTGAGGCTACACCTTACGTCAGAAAGGGCTCTCCCGTGTCAGAGATCAGCTGGGAGACTCCTCCTCCTGAGTCTCCCCGTCCCAGCAGCCCTACCATCACCTCCCCCTTCTCATCCGACTCTCCCAGCTCTCCTACCCTTCCCTCCCTGTCACTGAACAGTGACAGGAGGTACATACCGTTGAAGATGTGTTATGCAACACGAGCCATGACCAAACCTGATCCGGAGAACAGGTAGGTGGAAACTCACAATGTTAAACACACGAGCCACACTCCTGGATGTGACATCCCTCAGGATTTTCATCCTCCTGTTAATAAAGATGATGTTGAATCAGTTTAGCCTTTAAAACGATGAAACGGGCTGGTGAGATTCAGAGGAAGCACAGGAAACTTGTGTTTTAAATCTAGAAATGTGAAATGTGTAGGTCAAATCATGCTGGATGTCCTGATTAACCCAACATGAATAAGATTAATACTTTAGATGTGTGTTTGGGTTCTGAACATAGGTCAGGTCAATGGGCCAATCTAACACTAACCCATCGCCGTTCAGTTTTCATAAAAGCACTTTTCTTTACTCGTCAGTCTTGTGACTATGAATCCTGTTATTCTAATGAAGTATGCCAATCAAGGATACAACCATAACTGTAGACACATTAAATTATTTAGTCAAACCACTCAGAAATAAAAACAATGACTAACTCACCTTGCATCATTGACAGAATAGAGCCAATTCAAACAAAGCCTTTCTTTTTACAAGAGTCCAATGAAAATAGTTAGTCCACAACATGTCCTACATCAACAAACATTCAAAATGAACTTCAAATGCCTCTCTTTTACCCATAATCTCAATTAGCATCGTCATATTTGCATCAGATTTTGGGGCTACATCAGTGGTTCCCAATCTGGGATCTGTGGACCCCCAAGGAGATCCCCACAACATTCCAAAAGCTCCCAACATTTAGTCTGTACTAAGGTTGTGAGGTTACCAATATGATATTTGTAAAAAAAATAATAATAATATAGCATTAATATAATATCAGCAGCATTTCTAATTAGGGATGCAACAACACTGGTATCGGTATTGGGCCGATACCAGTGTCGGTATCTGTAAAAGTTAACCGACACCGATGCAGTTGCCTGAAAGTGGCTTTGCTGAAACTTGTCATTTCTGTCACAACTTCTATTAATATATTTTATTTTTTATCTACCTCACAGTCTTTTCCTGTTGAAAGCAGAGAAGAAAATAAAACCTGTATTCCAATTCATTGCATTTTTTTTTGTGTTAAAAGTATCAGTATAGGTTTTGGTGAGTACTCAGATCCAAGTATCGGTATCGTATCGGTTTAGGGAGAAAAAAAAGTGGTATTGATGCATCCCTACTTCTAATAGTATAATCACAAGTCAGAGTCAAAACTCTGCATATCAGCATAAAGCGTGCAACTAAGCATTTTTAATGTGTGTATGTAGGTAGGCGTTGGGGGTCCTGGCTTGTCTTGGACACAGGTAAGGGGGTTCTTGTGGGAAAAGGTTGGAAACAACTGATCTACATAATTCACATATACAGTACCTGATCTAACAGTGGAAGTGTCACACCCTCTGCTGAGGCAAAAGCCTCAACCATTGGCCGATAGGCAGCAAATACTGCCCCCCATTCTCGCGTGGAGCTCAAACCAATCATCGCCCAGTACATGGTTGATTGATGCATCAAATAGTCAATAAAATTTCTAAAACAACGATGTCAAGCATGAGTGAAATTATCAGAAAACATCTTGATGAATGCTCGGAAGGATTTTAGATACAAACCAACTTTAGTCTTGACCCAAACCACAAGACGATGGACGCTCTGCAGCCCTTTAGTGACTGATTCTCTACAGCTCAAACCCAGAAAGGACTCTGAACTCCACTCGTGGCTTTTACATAATCTCCTGCTTTCAGTCAGAATTATTCATTCATTTCTTTTGACTAAAATCACCTAACAGCGTTTTCTTTTTCAACCTTTGAAATTGTATAACCAACAACGTTTCAAAATTGTTGGGGATTCAGTTTGTTGAAGGCAATCCAACAGATTCCTACTGTTCCACGGAACAGAGATCTGCTGAAAACTGTTGCAATAAAACTGTAATGTCCCATGATGCATTTTAATGTTAGGGGATGTTTTAGCTCTGAAGTGAATCTTTTTACTTTCCTTCATACCAAAAAGGTGAAAATGCAATAAACCCCTTGTGTGGGTTTAAGTCAGAGTGGGATGATTTTATCATGGGAATCTAATCAGAACGGATAGTCTTTGCTCTTGTTTGTCACTCCTCCTCTGCTCTTTAATATCTGCCCCCAGGTCTACAATTTCCATCTGTCTTAAAGTGTATTCGCTCAGTCTTTCTAAACCCATTTTTCCTTTTGGAAAGGCATTAGAAGTAGCGCTCAGACAGTTCTCAGTGGGGGTGGAGTGTTAGGAGGTGTCATTAAGCTAATGGTTTGGTAATTTGACTGGCTCGGTCAAACAGCGTGGGGTTACACATGAGTGATTTACTACCACTTCTTCCTCTTTCACTCGGTCCGTGTTCTCCAGTTCAGTTTGTTTCTTTTCTGTGTGTGAGACTTTCTCCTAGTTAGTTTCATTTTCAATCTTTAGTTTTTATTTAGCTACTGTTCCCTCCCATCATCGGCTCTCCTGGGGAAAATGAGATATTCTGTCCTTTGGCCACTTTCCATTTCTTTTCTTTTTCCTACCACAACTGGTTTATTTGAGACTCCTACTATTTTCACATCAGTGCTGAATCTCTGAAATGAAAAAGGGAGACAAGAGGACAGGGCTGTAACAAAGACAGGACACAGGTGGGAAAAACCAGCATAATTATGGAAGTGAACCAGTCTGGGAAGTAAAACGAGACAAAAAACCTAATAGGAATCATCTCACTCTGTCATTACTCTGTTTTCACTTGATCACATCCTGTTACAGGAGAAAATCTCCCACTGCGAAGGGCGAAGTGAGCCGCCATCACGCGGAAAGTCGCTGTTGTTCATCGATGTGGGAAAGAAAACAAAATGCACAGCTGCTTTCAGCAAAATTTAAAATTCAAGATTAGAGTTTGGGACCTCATAATTATCGGAAACAGCCTTGTTTTTCATAATTATTCAAAAATATAGTGAAGCTATTTTTGAGGGTGTGTGTGTGTGTGTGGTGGAGGTGGGGGCAATTAGTTGGCTGAAATACATAATTATTGCATTTTAAGCTATGTTTTTATTTTTATTTTAGAATTATGAAAAAAATAAATTATTTGGCTTCTCTGGTGCATGAAAAGGATTATCGCGATTTTCCCACAGTTTTACACAACAATCCTTCCTCCCAAGTCCCAGCTGTTCTTTAAAAGATTCTTCCTGAAGATATTAGACATCTTTTTTTTTTTTTTTTTTTTTTTTTTTTGAGAGGGAGAGAATGAATTTAGCTCTGCTCCCTGTGGCTTTGAGGCTGTAAAGCAGGGGTGCCCAATCCTGGTCCCGTCGGACCGGTGTCCAGCACGTTTTTGTTTTAACCCTACTTCAACACATCTGATTTCAATCAGCAGGTGATTTACAGGCTTCTGCAGAGCCTGATGAGCTGCTGAACCACCGAATCAGGCGTGTTGGAGCAAAGAAACCAGTAAAACATGCTGGCCCCCCAGGATTGGGCACCCCTGCGGTAAGACTGGTTTTGATGACATGAACCCATCCCTGACCTGACGCAGAATGTCTGCTGGAATTGCATTAATTTTATTTTAGAGGTTTCATCCTAATAAACACAATTACACTTGAAACTGAATCACAGGTGGATGAAACCTTCACATAAACAATGAGCAACGCATTGAACCACGAGCACTTCAGAGTTGAACATTGACTTTGTTGCACATAACTTTAACTTTATGGGTGAGTTATACAAGAAGTTAAGGCCAATATCTCACTGGAGCGCTGAGGTTATGCTGCACACAGATAACTGTTTAGTAGACGCATAAAGCTTTAGAGAAGATTTGCACACACAGATAAAAACCTTGGTGAAAATGACCTCTAGCAGGTTTTATATGTTATATTCTTATTTCACAGCCAGGACAATAAATACTCAGTGAATGTTTAAATGGTAAAACACCCAAGTTGGACTGTTATCAGCTGTACTTATTCCATAAACAGAGACTCACATTTAGACAGGAGAGCTGGACGATATCTCAGACTCTTAATGTCCCCAGATGATTAGCTGGAGTTAGAGATTGCAGATCAAGGCTGTTTCCTTATTTGGATTTCAAGCATCAAATTGTTTAGGAGGCTTTATGTTAAGTGACAGAAATGTCTGGCAGGATTTTCTGGCTCTCTCTAAGGGGTTTCTCTTCCATTTCACCAGATGTTGTTTAAACCACGTTTAAGCCTGAGAGGAAACGCAGAAGAGCGGGAACACATACGGAGATGAAACGAGCTGATAAAAGACAAAGGGAAAGGAAGAGTTGAACTGTGGAGTAAAGACTCAACTCGTAAAAATTCTACTTTTGTTTTTGTGTGTAAGAATCTGGCGACAGCACTTTATGGTAAAAATAGAAACAGTGGTTTCCATCTTTAATGCAGAAGGTCAGTTTGGATTAGAATAAGCCTCCAGGGAAGACTTGAATGACCATTTTACTATTGCTCATAGTGAATTAGTCGGTGAAGATAGAAATGCCTTTTTGCATTTTTGTGTCAGTCCGATGCACCACGGCCGTCGTAGCTGATCTGCATTAGCAAACACACAAAAATGGCTTCTTCCTAGTAAATTTTACAGATATTCAGCCCACATCACTCACGTTAGTCGCTGAGAGTGAAATGCTAACAGATTCCAGAGAGATTGTTCAGTATTTCATGGGTGCAGACAAAATGCTCAATTGAAGATTCAACCAGAATAACGGTGATGCTGTTTTATCCTCAACAAAAGATTATCTTAGATTTAAACTCTGTTGTGAAAGGCGCTATAAAGGTGCGATGCTTTCCTTGAAGGAATGCCAGGCCTCTTAGTTATTTTAGTCAACAAATCTGGAGGGACAGATTTGTTCAGCTGAAGCATGGCCGTCATCTAGATGTTCTGTTCTTACACTGATCTCTGTTTCTTAAGCATGCAACGGTCCAAATCACTCCACCTATGGAAACCCTTTGTTTAGATTTTGACAGTAAAGTTGCTGCTGTGTGTTTGGTTGAGGGGGTTGTATAATGGAATAAATTCTGTCATACACACATCTGGGATTGGATTTTCTTCCTCCTGCTCTTTTCCAGCCTGTTTTTCATCAACTTGCTTTTTCACAGAAGCCAGTTCTAAATTTGAACCTGGAGTAGTACCTGGAGCTAATCCAATCGAGATGTACTTTCCTGCTTCCAGTGGTGTTGTAGAGGTGTGTGTGTGTGTGTGTGTGTGTGTGTGTGTGTGTGTGTGTGTGTGTGCGTGCGTACGTGCGTGCGTGTGTAAAGAAGAAGCATGTGTGTGAAGTCCTCCTGAGTTTAAATGTGTTTCTCTTTTTTAAAGTAGCATGTTGACAGAAGCTTACATAGTTGTGCCAAACTATTTGTTGTATCAAAAGCTGTCACCCCCCTGTGGCCATCTTCAGTGTGGCGATTCGCCACCTTTTGACGCAGAAAAAAAATTGAGCTGACATACTTGGTGCTGCAGTCTGCTTCCAACATGTTTCCTGTAAGTTTTAGATCATGAACACAGCTGGTTTGTTTAAATTTGTGATGAATCACTTCTGTAGACACTAAGAAAGCCTGGTGAGATGAGTCACCTGTTACATTATGGTGTTGAAAATGAACGTACAGCGAGGAGGCAGGTTTTGCCTTCGGTTCTACAAACGAACACTAGGGGGTGCCGAAAGCAAGCCAAAATTGCCTAAATCCCCTTAATGCCTTGTAAGTTGAACTCGGTGGGGTGGGGTGTCAGCGGTGCACCATTTACAAGCCACATCGCAGCTGAGCTTCAGGCCGGAAGTTTTGGAGTCTTATTTCCTGATCTCGTCTCTGATTGGCTAACAGCAACACGACCCTTCTACTGACTTTGTTTGCTCTGCAACATTGGTATTTTCTCTCCATAAATAACACAAGCCTGGAGGAGTTCTGCTGTGTGGTGGAGCTGCTAATGCTAGTAGTTAGTTTCTGCTAGCCAAGACGTCCTCTGCTGTTTCCTGGAAGCTAAACCAACAAAAGCCATCCCTGTCAAGCGAGTCCATGAATGTTAAGTGACAGTGTAACATAGATCTGTCAGGCTTTTCAAATCCTAGAGTTTCACCACCTATTATCTACCAGAAGCTAAAGCAGCAGATTTTCATGTTAAGCCTGACAAACATGCTTGAAAAACTCGGTGACGGATTATAACCAGAAATACAATTTTTAAAATGTTTTTTCAGTGTTCCACACCTTTAGTATTGCCAGCTAAAAATGCACCCTGCTATAAGGCCATTTATATGCATACATCTGCATAATTTAAATATCTTAAATCTGTTTATTTGATTGTTAAAGCCCATTTTTACATAAATAAAAGCTGTTGTCACCTGTGGTTCTAACTGAATTTTGTTTGTAGTGTTTTTGTCTTTTCAGAATTTTCAAAGAATCCATGTTTTTCAAATAAGTCTCAGCTTGATGCTAACTCTTACCGTCACTTGCCTTTTGAATCTGACTCGACAATATTTGTTTAACGAATAAATAATTTGCACTCCTTGTTTGAAATCATATTTTTCCTCCTCCTATATGTTCTCCTGTGAAGCAGCTTACCTTTCCTTCAACACGCCTGTCTTTGTTACTGATTAGAGAATTTTATGCTGCAGTGTAAAGTAACAGTTCACTGCATCGTTGTGCATTGTCTGTAGCCACTTGTGCCGTTTTTAAATTCACGCACAATCAGTGCAACATTCAGAGAGGCTGAGAAATGCATACTTCTCCTCTCAAGGCCAGAAACGCTCCTGTGTGATGTATGCAGATTATTTATGGAAATTCAATGGGGGAATAATAAAAACAACAAGGTGTCTGCATCTGGCCCACGCACAGTGAACAGCCGATTTCTTTACAGTGTTTCCATGAATTAGCTGAAATTTCAAGACACTGTTGCAACTTTGATTGAGTTTCTGTAATGAAGTAGAAGGGACAAGTGGAACATCTGTTAAAGCTGAAATGTAATTGGCTAACGTTTGGTTTCTGAAGCTATAATTTGAGACAGATTTTGGGCTGTTTGATTAAAATATTGTTTCCCTCCTAAGAGAACGGAGAGGTTTACGCTCTCCTAACCTCTCTTATCTCCTCCCCCAGACAACTGGAGCTGCACAGTCCCGATACCAGACACACCATAGTGCTCCGCTGCCCGGACCAACCATCTGCCCTGTCCTGGTTCTCTTCCATGCACTCGGTCACATCCATGCTGGCACAGGTCTGTCTTTAATCCGACTCATTTCCCAGGAAGCTCTTATCGTCAGTGCATACCATTAGCTGTGTCGGTGGTTTTCTGTTTGGATCAGAGCTGCTTTAAATATTATGCATGTTTCAAAATAAGCATCCAACTTTAAACTGCCCCCCCCCCCCCCACACACACACACACACACACACACAGCAAGCACAGGCGGAGGTCGTCCAGAATACATCCAGGACGGGGATTGCTGGCAGCAAAGAGATTCGACACCTGGGATGGCTGGCAGGGAAGGTAGGTGTGTGTGTGTGTGTGTGTGTGTGTGTCAGAGAAATGGCTCCTTTCTATTTAAACATTTGGGATTTTTCTTTATTCTGGAAACTGATTTAGTCCTAAAATAATAGACTATGAGATTAAAGACTCAGTTTCAGTTGTGTGTAGTTTTAAGGTTTAGAGGATGCTTTAAATGAGTTGTGGTTACAGGTCATCAATAGCTGTTTTCACTACTGGAACTTCAGGGTAGATTTACAGGAACATCCCAGCATGCGCTTGTCTCCACTTGGCCGGGCCGGTCGATCGGCCGTTTTCCGGGACCATCTGAGTACCTGCTCAGGGGTAGGTACTCTGAACGGCCCATTGGAGTAGCTGAGAGAAACCTCTGGTTAACTCAGGCTGATTAGTTGTAACAGTAGGAAATCATCAGTAGGAATCAGAAGACGTTGACCAAAACCACCGGCGTTAGTAAAATTAGAAGAGTTTCTGGTGAAGCAGAATGAAAGCAAAGGGCAATAAGCACCGATTGCACATAAAATCTAACTACCGACACCAGAAATCATGGGGAAATTCCTCCACAGACTTAATTTACGAGGCTTTGTATCCTCACAGAATGCTGTAAAATACGGCACTTCTTCTGGTCATTGAACACCACATTTTACATCACACATCTGAATGGATTAAATTATAATATACTTTGACAGAATAAATGCTTTTAATGTTACTAGTGTTACTGTGGATGCTTTTTTTTGGCGCTGATCAGTGACATCACTCACCGCCAACGCCGTTACGATATGCTGACGTCTGTGCAAAGTTCTGAAACGGCTGAGAGGACCAGGACATCGTTTCTCCTGGTCAGCTTCCCCGTCCCAGGAATTACCCTGGAGTTCCCGTAATGGAAATGCAGCTAATGAATGTGACATCCTCTCGCAATGATTCTGAAACTTCTGCTTCAGACTCACGAAATAGAAATTGTTGAGATGTGCAACCTCAGGTTTCTCAGATTTTACCACACAAACATGCTTTAAAAGCTTGATAATTAGGGCATGAAGAAAAATGCTTCAGCTCATGTTCAGTTACTTCCATTTATGTCAATTTAGTTGAGTTTTTGTAATAATTCTGCTACAAGTATAGCTTCAGCAATTGTGTTTTTTTTATTCTGATTTCTGGAAATCATCTTAAGAAGCCCTGTGTACTTCTTGGTAGAGGCCGATCGATATGGGGTTTTTAAGGTCGATGCCGATACCGATTTTCAAAGGATTTTGTTGCCGATGGCTGATATCTAAAGCCAATTCTTAAGGCCAATATACGTCCTTCTCAAAAAATGTGCATATTGTGATAAAGTTCATTATTGTCTGTAATGTACTGATAAACATGAGACTTTCATATATATTAGATTCATTACACACAACTGGAGTAGTTCAAGCCTTTTATTGTTTATAATATTGATGATTTTGGCATACAGCTCATGAAAACCCAAAATTCCTATCTCAAAAAATTAGCATATTTCATCCAACCAATAAAAGAAAAGTGTTTATAATACAAAAAAATGTCGACCTTCAAATAATTATGTTCAGTTATGCACTCAATACTTGGTCGGGAATCCTTTTGCAGAAATGACTGCTTCAATGCGGCGTGGCATGGAGGCAATCAGCCTGTGGCACTGCTGAGGTGTTATGGAGGCCCAGGATGCTTCGATAGCGGCCTTAAGCTCATCCAGAGTGTTGGGTCTTGCGTCTCTCAACTTTCTCTTCACAATATCCCACAGATTCTCTACGGGGTTCAGGTCAGGAAAGTTGGCAGGCCAGTTGAGCGCAGTAACACCATGGTCAGTAAACCATTTAGCAGTGGCTTTGGCACTGTGAGCAGGTGCCAGGTCGTGCTGAAAAATGAAATCTTCATCTCCATAAAGCTTTTCAGCAGATGGAAGCATCTCCTGATAGCTAGCTGCACTGACCCTGCCCTTGATAAAACACAGTGGACCAACACCAGCAGCTGACGTGGCACCCCAGACCATCACTGACTGTGGGTACTTGACACTGGACTTCAGGCATTTTGGCATTTCCCTCTGCCCAGTCTTCCTCCAGACTCTGGCACCTTGATTTCTGAATGACATGCAAAATTTGCTTTCATCTGAAAAAAGTACTTTGGACCACTGAGCAACAGTCCAGTGCTGCTTCTCTGTAGCCCAGGTCAGGCGCTTCTGACGCTGTTTCTCGTGGCTTGACCTGGGGAATGCGGCACCTGTAGCCCATTTCCTGCATACTCCTGTACACTGTGGCTCCGGGGTCCACAGCATCACATGCGGTGTGCCTCAGGGTTCAATTCTAGGCCCAGTGCTTTTTAACCTCTATACAGTGGGGCAACAAAGTATTTAGTCAGCCACCGATTGTGCAAGTTGTCCCACTTAAAATGATGACAGAGGTCAGTAATTTTCATCATAGGTACACTTCAACTGTGAGAGACAGAATGTGAAAAAAAATCTATGAATTCAAATGGCAGGATTTTTAAAGAATTTATTTGTAAATCAGGGTGGAAAATAAGTATTTGGTCAATAACAAAAATTCAACTCAATACTTTGTAACATAACCTTTGTTGGCAACAACAGAGGTCAATGAAACGCTCTCCATTGGTAATAGGTATGATCATGGGCTCCCTTAAGACTTAAAATAGGGCAGCTAAGTAACTGTATAATATCTTTAATAAAATATTGTGTTCTTTTTTCAAGATTTAAAATAAACATTACTTTTAGTCACATTATTGCATCTTCTTATATTTTCACATATTTGTGTTGATTTTAAATGTATTTAGTGGCTTAAATTCTCTAATGTCAGTCTTATTTAGATACAGCATGCATGATCTGTGTTTAGCTATTTCTTTTCATTGACTGAGTTACAAGTGCAGCATATTTTAAAACCTTTTGCAAACTGCAGCAAATGAAGGACTTTTCAAATCCGGCTGTTTTAGAGAAATAGCTAATTTTATCATATAATTTACAGTTCAGTCCATGTCAGCTGTGTGCCTTAAAGAATTTGTATTTTTGGATTCAACATTGTTTTTTTATTGTGTAAATAGGGGAAATAATCCATGCTTGTATATGTGCATGTGTGGTTGCATCATGGGTTGCATGCTTCACACAAGCAAGCACAGACAGATAGAGCTTCACTCCTTTGTACATAATAAAACACCTGTGCAAACACACACACACACACACACACACACACACACACACACACACACACCTATATCTGTTTAATTTAGTCCTCACGCATTTGCCGATACTTTATCCTCCAAATGCGGTACAATACTGTTACTTAGCAACATATCCTCGTTATGTTAAAACGATGACCCTTAACCTTCTGAATCTCAGAGTGTGATTGGTTGAGGCAGAACTTCAAAGAGCAGCTTAGGATTCCAGATAAGCTCTCATTATGAGAATACTTCTGCAGCATTGTCACATAAAAAAACGCATGAATGTGCCTCTTTTTGTGTGTGTTTACACGTGTGTGTGTGTGTGTGTGTGTGTGTGTGTGTGTGTGTGTGTGTGTGTGTGTGCGCGCGCCCGCGTGTGTGTGTGTAAGTGGTACGCTTGTAGGTGAGTGAGTGAGGGGGCACAGCACAGCAGATGCATAAGTATAACTGCATCTGAACACCTTCCTTTTTAGCTCATTCCCTTTTGGATACACAATAGTGAATTTAAATACATGTTTTGGTGGAACCGACACACATTTTGCACACCAAACACACACACACACACACACACACACACACACACACACACACACACATCACCAGCCCTCTCTCTGATTTAAGTGTTTGTGAAAAAATATAAAAGAGCGTACTTCAGACTGTGCTGCAGGAAAGTAATCAAATTCAAAACAAGTGACCTGCCAGGATAAATTGTTTGGTTAATCTCTCGGCATTGCTTTGTCATGTGTTTGGTTATAATTATTCATTTGTCGAGGACCTTTCAAGTGTTTTTGTCTTTGTTAGGCCTCTATGCTCAAATTTGATTTGCAAATGGGAAGAAATGTCTCTCCCCTGTGAATTTTGTAATGACTATTAAAGTAACAGTTACATACGCACGCACGCACACACACACACACACGCTAGGAGTTCTGTAACCACTTTAATAAAGTGAAACAGTAACCCATTTAAGCAAACAGGAGGCTTTCTACAGGCTTTGGCAAGTTTTGTTTCATCTCACTATCCAGTGAACTAATCTGTTAATAAAACCACTGACCAGAAGAAAGAGCATTTTATTTATTTGTTTATTTCAGTTTTCATTTGAATCAAAGCCCTTCATTACTCAGCAGATGGGAGGATGGGAGCAGCTGTTCCCTCCTCATTGTTGATCTGTTTGTGTCGCAGACGGAGAGTGAGAAACAGAGCTGGAAGCCGGTGCTGGTGGTGGTGACGGAGAAAGACCTGTTGCTGTACGACAGCTTACCGAGAGGAAAAGAGGCCTGGCAGAGCCCGGCACACACCTTTCCACTTTTAGCCACACGGTGAGTCCAAAACAAAAAAAGCTGATTATGTGTGCTGAAAAATGTTTTCCTGCTTCTCCTCATCAAATGTGTGAATGGATGAATGTAGCCTTGTCCACTCCGGGCCTGACCGGGGTTCACCTCACTCCGGCACGGAGCTGTTCTTCGCCACTCGGACCGGCACACGACTTGGCATTGAAAGTCACCTTTTCCGAGCTGAGACCACCAAGGATCTGTCCCTTTGGACCAGGCACATAGTCAACGGATGCCACTCATCAGCTGAGATGATCAAAGAAGTCACAACAAGTGAGTCTCGAGACAATCGTTGTTCAGGTTCATCAAAACGGATGTTTTTAATATTGCTTCAGATGCACAGAAGCAGAAAAGCTCACAGGGATTTGCACCAGGTCACTTTGCTGGATTGAGCTACGCCTCCTATAAGCGCGTTCCAGCTTTCAGTGACATAAACCATCCGGGGAGATTTGAGGCCACAGCGCTAAGCACTGCCTTAGGTCAAGAAATCCTAAATCTACAATATAAAGCATCATGCTTACATACAGACTCCCACATCCCGGGAGACGGAGCGGGGTTTGAGATATAATGTGACAGCCAAATGGAGGATGCAGACAAAGCACTTACTATTTATAGGAAAGAATGATATTTAAGCATCAGCTCGTGCTGTTTGGTACAGAGTATTGGTCGTTTAGAGAATTGCGGCAAAATATCCCCACTCTTCCCTCGTGGCCGGCCTCATTCAGCACGGACCGTCCTGGGAAATGTTTTTCCTCCCCTGGGTCCCTCCTCCTTTGTGGAAAAGTCGGGTTCACCTCAGATTCTTCTATCTGGGAGGCAGCATGCGTCACAGCTTTACCTTTTTGTTGTCTGTTTAGTTTCTCTATCATTCATCATCTAACTCCTGGTCAACTTTGCACCGATTCAGGTGAAAAATGCATTCTCTAATTAGCGTGATGGAGTTTTGTGAACTTCTGCAAATTTTAACTCAAAACAAACTTCTGCAGCTTGGTGGTTGTGTATGACATTTGACTCTGGTGGCTGAAAGCCTGTCAAGGCTGGTAAGTATCTAGCAGCAGCAGCAGCAGTAATAGTAGTAGTAGTAGTAGTAGTAGTACCATTGGTGTGAGTAGTTAAGAACCATTCCATAACAACTTTATAGCACTAAAGCACCTGAAGGACCAAAGTGCTGTACACAGAACAATAAAAACAACAGAATCAACAATAAAACCAGAACCTAGAATAAAAAAACAGCAAGAAAGTAAAAACGATAAACTGAGCAGAATCAAATAGGGTTGAAAACAAACAAATAAAATGCAGTTAAAGCCGACATCTCGGATGGTGTCAAAACCAGAGAGATGAGGTGGGTCTTCAGCAGTGGTTTATCAGACATTTAAGAGGCCTGTCGGATATTTAAAGGAAGGTCTTTCCACAATCTAGGAGCTGCTGCAGCAAAAGCTCAATCTCGTCTAAGCTGGTGCTTCGTCTTTGGGACAGTCAGGAGCAGCTGATCAGCTGGCCTGAGGGAACGGGAGGAGATATATGGGTGTAGACGCTTAAGTAAGGTATGGTGGGGAAATGAGGAGATTTAAAAGCACATAAAATAATTTTTAAATGAATCCTAAAAGGAATTAGTGCAAAGAATACAGAACAAAGGAGATGTGATCAAGCTTCCCTGTTCTGGTTAAGAGGTGGGCAGCAGCATGTTGTACTCTCCGAAGCTGAGAGATGCAGGTGTCACTTAGTCCTACATGAAGACCATAGCATTAGTGCAGCCGAGTCGTAACAAAGGCGTGGAATAATCCTGGGACAGGATTGGCTTTGCCAGCTTCTTTAAATGTAAAAATCTAGATTTAACAAGCGATCTGATGTGGTTGTTGAGCGGAAACACTTCTTCTACTCCCGTTTGTGTTCATTCCGCGTGTCATTCCTATTGGAGATACGCTATCTCAGCTCCCGGGTAAATGAAAACATCTGTGAGCATTCGCAGGACTTTTATGTCAAGCTTCTGCAGAATTCTCTCTGTTTTTTTTTTTTTTTTTGTGCCAAACTGTGTTGGAGCATGCTGTGAACACAACCCTCAGATAGGACTATGGTGGTACTGGATTGTGGAGGATTTGAACATGTTGATGATGTTACAAAGCAGAGAGATTAGAGTCTATGGGAGACATTGTTTCATGTGTACAGCTGTGGAGCACTAGTTTAATCGATGCATTTGCAGTAGGAATGAATGTCGTACTCGGGTGGGAAAATAAGCTGAGGAAGTGCCTGTGTCAGCAGGGAGAAGTCAGCTGGAGATGTTTGGAGTCTTATTTCCTGATATTTGGAAATCTCTCCTCGGATTGGATAACAGCAACGCGACTGTACTACTGACTTGCAACGTGAATGTTTTATCTTCACAAATAACACAACTCTGGAGGAGCTTCTGCTGTGCGCTGAAGTCGTTAATGCTAACAGTTAGCTTCTACTAGCTGACACTTCTTCCATCTACTGGACGCCAAAACGACAACCGCCTTCCCCGTCATGAGTCCAGATCAGTGAGTCCAAGCTACAGTGTGACGTGGATCTGTCAGGCTTTTCTAATTCTAATCAGAACCTGATGCTGGAGGTAGACGTGGGAGACTATTTTCATGTATAGCCTGCATGGAAAACCTCAGAGTGACTGATAATAATCAGACTTATTCATTAAGAGATGGGTTTTCAGTGAGCCACACCTTTAAGGATCGTTTCCGCCCAGATCGCTTTGGATGTGACACAATTCAAGCCTGATCACTCATAGAAAAAGTTATTTTAATATACTAATGATTTTCTCTGTCTTTTTAAGTTTTAGTGAGTTGGTCATTTGACGGCAGGCTGTAACAGAAGTTTAGTGTGGGTGTCTACAGAAATAGCTGAATTATATTTTTGCCATTTTGCCCACTCCAACTTAACATAATATTGTTTCTTTTGAACTGATACAGAAAAAGATGTCCTATAATAACTTATACCTGTAAATAAATGATTCTCATATCTTATTGATCCAATGGTCTCTTAAAGAGAAAGTTTTCAGATGACCCGACAACCCCAGTTTAACCGACAGTATTACAAATATATGAAATCATGAGCCAGAGCCCTAATGGGTTAGAGTAAAAGAGACCGTAGGACTTATGAGAACAAGTAATGGTTTTATGGTTTCTTTTTAAAGAAACTCAGCTTTTTATATTTTTATTATGAGTATTTGTTGAAGACAGAAGATTTTTGGAGCCAGCACTTTGCTACGGTCATTGGTTTTCTACTTAAAGCACCACAATACTGACTTCTTATCATGCAGTAGATCATTCGTACAACACAGACACTCACAGTTCCTGGCGTTAATAATCACTGTCAGCAGAAAACCCCTATTAGGATGGTGGTGTTAGATGAGGGGTCCTAAGTTCACTTCATCGCTGGAAAAATGAAATCTACAACAATCCATCTCTCTGCTGTTGGGTCTACCTTCTCAAAAAGAAGTTTCGCTTCATAATAAGTTGAAAATAAACCTTAAAGCTATTTTATTTCTATAATTGGAGTTTAGAAGACAAGTAATGAGAAATATATGAAAAGTATAGTTATGGTCTCTGTTAATTATCAAATATATGTCTAAATTGGATTTTCTAACTCTTGAAACTCTAATGCATGCTCCAATTCTCAGTTTCACGCTTTGGAAGTCGGGAAGTCATTTACGGCTCGCTGATGAGGAGTATGATATTGCATACGAAGTGCATTTGCTCTTTTTTAAGCAGTTACCACTCGACGAGTCATTACACTGACCTTATCGGCTTCTTATCTTTGTGAGATCCTAAACTCTACAGCTTTATTCCCCGTCAAAGCTTACAATGAAGATTTCTTCTGAAGTAGATTAACTCTCACTCAGCAGGCAGCTTCCAATTCTAGTGGGATTTTAAAGGGAAAAGTCATTTGTTCAGCTCCTAAATCAAATTTCACCAGTTCTTGGCCTTCTGTCATATCAGTTAAATAGAATAGAATTGAATAGAATAACCTTTATTGCCATTGCAACAAGTACAACGAAATTAGATGCAATCCCCGTGTCCAAAATTGAAAACAAATAATTAGATTAAAAAAAAGAATAAAAAGGGAGAGCAGTACTACACATGAACCTCTGCACTTGAATCATTTCACACTGACTATGTGTGAAAGACAGCTTACAATATATACATAATAATATTGCACCAGTTTATTATATATTGCACATAAAATTAAGAATTTGGGGTGGGGATGTTAATTGCCATTCTGTGCCCTGATAGCCACAGGATAAAAGCTGCTGTGTAGTCTTTTTGTCCTCATTTTAATGCTCCTGTATCTTTTGCCTGATGGCAGTAGTTGGAACAAATCATGAGCAGGGTGTGAGGGATCTTTTAGGGTGCCTTCCGCTCTCCTGAGACAGCAAAAGTTGTGAAGTTCATCCAGAGAAGACAAACGACAGCTGCTGGGCGGTCTCCACAATCCTTAGGAGTGATTTCCTCTGTGCTGATGTGCAGCTAGAGAACTGCGCGCAGAAGCAGCAGCACAAGATGCTCTCTATGGAACAGGGATGGAAGGACATCAGCAGATTTTGTGAGATGTTGTTTTTCCTGAGGACCCTCAGGAAAAAGTCTCTGCTGAGCCTTTTTTGCCACCGCTGTTGTGTTCACACCCCAGGACAGGTCATCAGTGATGTGTACAACCAGGAAGCGGAAATCAGACACCCTCTCCACGCAGTCCCTGTTGATGAAGAGTGGACTGATGTCAGTTTTCTTTTTCCTAAAATCCACAACAATTTCTTTGGTCTTTGCTGTGTTCAGGAGCAGGTGGTTCTCTGTTCACCACACTGTCAGCCGATGCACTTTGTGCCTATAGGCAGACTCATCTCCCTTCGATATGAGCCCCACCACCGTGGTGTCATCTGCGAATTTCACAATGATGTTGCTGTTATGAACGGGTGCACAGTCGTGGGTGTACAACGTAAAGAGCAGGGGGCTCGGAACACAGCCCTGGGGTGAGCCAGTGCTAACGGTGATAGCTGAGGAAATGTGTGGGCCCACCCTGACCCTTTGTTTACGATCTGTCTAGAAGTCCTTTATCCAAAGACAGGTGGAGTATGGGAGTCCCAGGTCTGACAGTTTGCACACCAGTCTGTCAGGGAGGATAGTGTTGAAGGCACTGCTGAAATCAACGAAGAGGAGGCGCACGTAGTTCCCATGATGCTCCAAGTGGGACAGAGTAGCATGAAGAGCAACAGCTACAGCATCCTCAGTAGACCTGTTAGCTCGGTATGCAAATTGATGAGTATGAAAGATGGGAGGGATAAAGGACATGATATGAATCTGGACCGGTCTTTAGAAGCACTTCATCAGGACTGGAGTGAGTGCTACAGGCCAATAGTCATTCAAACAGGTTACAGGTGGGTTTTTTTTTTTGGTAAGGGGACTATGGTGGAGGATTTCAGACAGTGTGGGACAGAGGCCAGGGACAATGACAAGTTGAATATCTTTGTGACAACCCCAGCCAGTTGTTCTGCGCAGTCCCTCAGTACACGTCCCGATATGCCGTCAGGACCAGCTGCCTTCCTGGGGTTGACAGCCAGAAGCGAGCATCTCACTTCAAGCTCCTGCACCCTAAAGTTGGGAGCGGTGTCGCTGTGGGCCACTGTTGCTTTGCTTCTAACTGCTGTCACCGGTGTGTGCACCTCAAAGCGGGCAAAGAAACGGTTCAGTTCCTCAGCCATTGAGACATCACCTTCAGCGGCTCCCTGATTCGTCCTGTAGTTAGTGATGTGCTGGACTCCCTGCTAGACCTGCCTGCTATTATTACTTTCCAGGTGCTCCTCAATCCTCCTCCTATAGTCTCTCTTGGCCTTCTTGATGCCTCTCTTCAGGTTGGTGCGTGTTGTGCTGTACAGGGCCTTGTCACAGAGCCCCACAACATCCAGAGTCTTAACCCTCCCACTGTCCTAATGAGTGTGACCCTACGAGGAAAGCTGACCGTTGAGCAGGGTTGATGGTTTATCCCTTCAGGTGTCCTCAAGGGATAAACCATCAATCCCGCTCAAGGGTCAAATTTCCTCGTGGGGTCACCCATAAAGACAGTGGGTGGGTTAAGGAACTCCGTGCGGATCTCATCTACCCCAGGGGCAGAGAAGCTTTTTGACAACCTCAGTGACCTTGGCCCCTGATATTGGAGAGTCCAACTCAAAGTCCCCAGACTCTGCCTCCTCACTGGTGGGACTGAGGAGAAATGAATTAAAAGCTTGTTTGGGCACAAACTGTCTTGAACAAGTCAAATGTGATGAATCAAGATTAATTAATCACAAAGCATCTAATTATTTAGATTAATCGAGTTCCATGGTGTTGCCTTATGCAAAAAACTGCTTTATTAAATCTGGTAAAGCAAAAAGTTTTTGCATTTTTTATTTAGTTTTACTTTAAGTAGTAAACACACGCACACACACACACACACACACACATAGATATATATATATATATATACATATATATATATATATATATATATATATATATATATATTTTAATGGCAAGTCACAAACTAATATTTTTTTGAGTGAGTGTCTTAAAGTGCTGTATATACATCAGTGGTCAAAATGTATGGCTTTTTAGTGCAAAGTTTTCACAATTAAAAAATTCTGCCTGAAACCATCAGAATGGCACCCCCTTCAGGTTCAACGGCTGCACTACATTTGAATTTCCACCGCTGGCACTGCTGTCCTTTTGGTCCGCCAGGCAACACCTCCTTTTGCCACGTTTTCCTTACGGGAAATGAGGGTGGAGTAAGACTCTGGTATAGGGTGGTGACTTCCTCACTAAGCCAACCCAGAAAGGACCAGATAGCAGTGCATTCTGGGAAAGTGTTGGCTATATTCATAGACCTATATGTTCAATGCTAATTTTACGTAGATAAATTCTTCATGGTACCACCTCCTTTCTCTTGCTTTGATGGCACACTGAAAACTAAACTTGTCTCAAAAGCTGATTAAATCTTTCATGTGCAAATTTAAAGCATTTTTGTGCGTTTGAATGTTACCTGTCTGTTGTCGGAGTGAGTGACAGCTGTGAAACTTCTATAATTGCCTTTGAGGTTGGTTTGGTGTTGGTGAACAAGTAAACTGTTTAATATAGAAGCACTGATTAAAGTAAAATGTCTGTGGTGGTGGAAAACTATTCATTTAACCTGGTGTGTCTTTTTGCAGCAACCCTCGTCTCTCACTGCCCCTGTCCGTCCCTGATTAATTTAGTCTCCCTGATCCTTTCATCCATGTGTCTCTTCCACTCAGTGTCAGGCAGAAAGGGCCTTTGTTGCAGCCTGAAAAGCACCTTTCTTTGAGAGAGTATTCTAGTGGGAACCCTGGGTTCCCTGCAGAACAAAGGTCCCAGGTAGAAGGGTACAGTTTCAGCTCTAATATTCACTCCTGAATGGAGCAGATACCGGCACTCATTGTTGCACTTACAGCTCCATTTATGCTGTTAGGGAGACAAATGTCTGGTCACACAATTCATTAGAATCATAATACACATTAGGAGACTTGCTTCACGTCACATTTGGGATGTGTGTGTGTTCCAGTGTGTGTGTGTGTGTGTGTGTGTGTGTGTGTGTGTGTGCGCGCGCCTTAGTTACTGATTAGATTTTTTAATTTGAGGTCATGTTCAGATTCTGTAATTTTGAGCTTTTCAAAATAAAAGTCCTGAGAAGCAAGTATGTTGGTGCTTAGTGCAAAAACCAAACGTATTTAAAAAGTCTATTTAAATCAATATATCTGTGATCACCATTTATTTGGTTTAAACGTTTACTGAACTGACAGTTTCCTTTAATTATCTTTGATATTTCTTATAGATTCATGTTTTGATTTTCATAAAATGCTAATTGGTGTGGTACCAGGCACTGGCAGACTTTCAGCTGTTCTTCTTTAAATCGGTCCTATATTAATAGTTATTTTTTACGTCTTAATTGAAAGTTATCATGAAACCTTTACAGATGTGGCCAGAAGAGTGCGTTTATGCAAACATGTTAAGAGTTTAGTATTACAGTATTATATATATATATATATATATATATATATATATATATATATATATATATATAAGCATTACACATTAGTGATCCTTTAGAGTAAACTACTTAGTACAAACTCATAAAGAAAGGGAACTAAAAGCTCAGAATGATTGCACAGAAACACGCCGTGTTTTTGCACCACGAGAGTCAGGTGCTAATTGCGATGGCTTCTGCTCGTTAGTGGCAATCAGCCCATTAGCACAAAAAGTCTTCAACACGTTTTATGTGTTCCATTTAAATATAAACAAAAGCAGAAAATCGATTTAATACTCATTTAGTTAGATGTAATTGCACCCGTGTATTGTGTGAGTCGTTTTTCAGACGGTGCATGATTGCCGGCGTAAACTGAAGTTCGTGTGAGCTGAATCAGGCCACTGAGAGTGACAATGCATGTGTGATATGACAAACTCGCCCGTGGTCCTTCATGTAAACAGATACGCTCTCCTCCTTACGCACACAGAAACATATCTGCCAATAATTTAGAAAGAGCTTTCTCACGTCTCCCAGCTTAGTAGAGCAAAGAAAAGTTTGTAAGGTGAGTTTTCAACACGACCTCCATGTTTGCTGTGTGACAACTCGCTAAATGTGGCTGGATTAATGTGTGTGTGGGGGTAGACGGTGATGAGGAGCCATGATTGAACTGGGAGGCTGTGAGAGGCAGCAGGCCACTCAGCTCTCAGACAGACGCCCCCTGTGAGGAAAGCTGGACAGAAGAGATGAGGAGTGTTGTGAATCAGAAATCTGAGAAATGTCTTTCTGTGCGTTCAGGCATGAAGGACCAGCGAGCGCTGCAGAAATGCTGCCACATGGACATTTATGTCTAGTTTTTCTAAATGTATTTGCAGCAAACTAATACAGAAACTCTGTTTTATTCATTTTACAATCTTATCATTTCTGTTAGCAGCTATGGAGCCAAGGGCTTTTGAATGGCGTGATCAACGGTGTCCAAGCAAACCTGTATTAGTTTGTTTCTGACAAAACCTTTAAAAAAGTCAACCACGTCATAGAGGTCCATTAGGAATGGGGTTGATGTGACTTTCTGTAGCGTCATGTTTCACACCTAAAAACCTGCTAATTCCATTCATGCTAAAATCTGATTTTGGTGAAACAAGTGAGAAAACCCAGCCATCTTCTAAGCTCAGCTGAGACTCACTACACAGAGTTAGATTAAGCCCAGAAAACTGGATTTTACGTGATTCGTTTCACACATCGACTTTTGCGACCTGTGGATTTTGCACAGCGGCTATAATAAATCAAAACATTGAGTTTTGTCACAGAGCATCGTGGATCCACACATTAGTTCACATTAAAACATGAACATTTGTAACCAGCTGGTTGATGATGTGTCTTTCAGGTTGTTTGTACCACAGTCAGGAGTGCCGGCTGGTGATTCACTACGAAAAGGGCTTCTCTGTGCTGGCTGAGCAGAAAACAACAGATGAGGAGGGAGGTGAAGAGAGAGTAGTCAGCACTTCCATCCAGCCCCAAGTGCTCCTCTCCTACCCCTTTGAAAAACTAAAGATGTCCTCGGACGACGGCGTTCGCTTGCTTCTTCTCGACTTTGGAGGGAACGAGGGGGAAGTTGTGAGTGTTGACGTTTTACGATTTTACCAAGACGAGATAAATGAGCCTCGTTATTTGTCTTTAAACTGTTTCTTTGGTTCAGCCAGAGATAGATGGTGATCAAGTTGTAAAAATACAAAGTTCACAGCAGTTAGATTTGCTATGTTTAGTTTAAAGAGCTTTTCTGAGTTCTGTGCTCATTGATGCAAGGCTCCTACAGAGAAACCTGCTTTATGTTTGCAGATATAAAATTTTTAAATTACTTTTATTAAAACATCATATTCTACATTCACTTTGACCACATTGGTAAATTGTATTGTAATTGGCTGGTACACTGCAAAATCTAGTTTCTTAAAAAAAAAAAAAAAGACAATTCATTTTTTGTCATTTATTTTTATTTCTTGCCTAAAAATAAAAAGTATTCCCTAGAAAAATTACATTACTTAAAATAAGGTAAATAAATAGGGTGACATCTTATATTTAATTCGAATTTTCTTGTTTTGAGTTTTAAAAAAATCTGCTAAGCAGACTTTGATTGGTTAGAATTCTTTAAAAAAGGAAAAGATTGTTTTTTTATTTTATTATTATTATTATTATTATTATTATTATTTAGCTAGTTTTAAGAATTCTAGCCAATCAACTTTCACTTACCTCGTTGGCACATTTTTTTAAACTCAAAATAAGAAAATTTGGATTATATTTACTAACCTTATTTTAAGTAATGCTATTTTTCTATATTTCAGGCTAAACGTAGAATCAAATGTCTAAACTATTTATTTTTACTTTCTTAGTAATCAGTTTTTGCAGTGTAATGGTCATCATTTATACTGCTTTAATGGTTGTTTTTTTAAGTGTCCCATTCATTTTTGATCGTGATTCTAAATGATAAAAATTGCATGTTTGCACCACTGATTCAGCGCAGACTCTACCCAATTATCTTAGGAGGAATTATCCGGCAAAAAGCAGCGGATAAAAGGCACAGAGGTCAAGTCCATAGATTCTAATAAGCAGCCTTTAGGCAACCTGCTCACATCTGTTTCCTCTCTTTTTTATCTCTTTTTAATTTTTGCTTCCAAACTAACCAAAAAAGTCTCAGATTTCTTATGTTGATTCTCTCTGCAAGGCATTTTATTCTTCTCTTATTCCTTTTTCACATCTCATTAAATCCAATTATCTGTACAGTTCAGATGAATTTGCTGAAAACAAACAAAACATTTCGTTTGGTTTAAATTGGCAGCTTTTCTGGAAATATGAGTATTTCTGTCTCGTCAGGTTTTCTTGCATCTACACAAAAAAATGTTGCACAGACTAAAAAACAAGATCTGGACAACTTTTGCCAAAAGATCGTCTCAAAACAACGCGCCTTTGTCTGGCAACAGATATGCTATTCATCAGCTTCTCAAACATTATTTGCATTAAAATAATCATCTGGCACATGGAGCAGGAAATCCTGCCATAAATATCTGTCAGGACATCAGCTGAAGCCAGACATGCAGAAACCTTTAGCTCTGTTGGCTAACAGAAGGGAAACCAGAGTGAGCCAGCTATGAATTTGAACAGTTTATTGCAGATCGATCGCTCAATCTTTCTCATAGGAAGCTGTAAATAAAATTAATTCAGCCCTCCTAATGTTATATAATCCCTCATTTGGACAAAACTCCAAATAAATCAATGCATTTTTTAATCTTCCTGTGGCTTTAGAGCTCTGGGAGTTCTTCTGGGTTTTGGTTCTGGCTCAAAGGACATCATTCAGTATGAATCCCTCTTTGCTGTGGTCAAGCGGCGCAACCAGCAAATATAAAAAAAGCTAATTTTGTCTCCAAGGGGACCTCCAAGGGCCTTCTGGGAAATGGAGCAAGAAACAAACTGCAGCACAAAGTGTTTGTGACAAGAACAAGGAAGGCGGTGCAGCAGAAAGTAAATTACAGCATTTCGTTAGAAAATAACACCTTTAGAAGGAAATCGGCTTTACTAACTGGTTCTCACCAGGTAAGAACATTTCAGAGTGCAGCTTTCTTAGAAAACACTCTGTTGCTGATTATAAAACTTTTGTTTGCACCACTCAGCTGCTCGCTGAATAACGCCCAGCTGCTTCAGTCTGCAGAGGGGAGCGCAGTGATCAAGAGCTGCTGGTGTGAAGCTTAGTCTTCTCCCAACTTTAATTCTACCAGCAGCGTATTTAAAATAAATGCATTTCCATTCATAAAACGCAGCACGTCAACAGAATGGAAATGGTAATAATGAAAAGTGGAATATGGACTCAAGCATGTTTGGTGTGTGTTATTAGTGCAACAGCTTCACTCAGACACACTCGTTTTTGTCTGCTCTACTTATCCTGAAGACAAATAAGCAAAGACATCTGAGTGTTTATTCTAAAGCCTTCTCCTGGCTACTTCAGCCCAGCAGAGTTTTGCGTCTGTAGTATTTCTGAATCCTACTCTCGACAGGGTTTTATAAATACTCCCAAAGCTCTGGTGGATGGCTCATTAGCTCAACATTTGAAAGGCAGCAGTGTCATTTTGTTTTTCTGTGTTTATTAGATCTCCATCTTTGTATGAAGACGGATTTTATCTGTCCCCGCTGATCTGCAGGGGAAAAAGTTATGAGTGACTAATTCATGAATCTCAGGCATGAAGGTGTCTGACTTGTACAATGATTGCAGGACTTAAAGTGGAACAAAACATTAGCTGGACACGTTCATATCCCATTTTATAAACTGTAATGCTCTAAACAGTCATTGTATACGTGGAAGATTCAAGCTGCTGCAATCTGGATTGGTGGTTTCTCAAAAAGCTGTAAGTAACTCAAGTGGGAATTAAACTCTCCCCAAAGGCTCAGACGGACAGAAAGTCTTCTAAAAGTGTTTGCTTGAATGGCACAGCCCTCCTGGGATGAAGCAAAAGTGGCATTGTCTTGAAATGAAGTGCATCAGTTTGTTTTTTATCAAAATAAAAGTGAGTGTTGCAGCCACAGTAAAACACGGAGGAGGTTGCATCATGGCGTAGGTTAGAGAGATTACCCAGGGTCCGATCCAACTCACGTCTAGCAGCACACGTCTGAAGCAGGAAGTGGATTTTACCTGGCCGGTGGTTTGTGGTACAAACTTGAATTTTTATTTAAGAATCGCAAAACTTCTTTTGTTTGATGCATTTTTTTTTCACTAGTTTCTGCTTGAAAACCCAAAACATCTGACCAGATTGTGTGTTTTATAATCTCTTCTGCTTAAAGAAGATTTCTTTCTCCATCTTCTCCAGAATGTTGTTTTATTTGTTTCAGGTTTTATGATTAATTTTGGGGTTTTTGCTTCTCCCTCCAGCAACTGGACCTCCACTCGTGTCCAAAGCCGATCGTCTTCATCCTCCACTCCTTCTTGTCTGCTAAAGTCGCCCGTCTGGGTCTGGTGGCCTGAGCGGCTCACCTGAAGGACATCATCCTCGGAGAACAAATCCACCTTGTTTGTTTCATCTATGTGCAGCTCGCATGCAGTTCACCACCCCAAAGCTTGAAGAATGTAGCCTCCGTCAGGAGCCTGGAGCCGGTTCCACATTTGGATCTGAGATTTGTTTGGATAATCTTAATGGGTCGGGTACATTACCCCCATTAGTGGCTGAAAGCCATTACATTTGTCTGAAGGACTACAGCTGAAAGCAAGGACCGGTCTAGATGCCGAGGACGGTTTACGAGAGACGGTTGGACATTACTGTCACGTCCAGGATGGGAAGAGTTGGCCGCGTCTAGCAGGGTCAAGATAAATCCACTCTTAATTCAATCAAAAAGCAGCAGCAACCTGCCATCCATTTACCAATTATATCATTTATTCACCATTAGGTCCTAATGGGCGTTTTGAGTTTTGCTCATCGTTCGTCTTCCTCAAACACTTGACGCTCCGTGGAAAAACTTTGCGCATTAGTCTTTATGAAGAGTCCCCCGAGATGTCTCGTTAGCAGCGTCTGCATTCGTCATCCCAACAGGGAGGCACAATGTGACAGCTCATTCCCATTCTAAATGGCACAGCATTCATTAACAGGTTGACCAGTGTATTTTTTTAGATTTCAGTGTTTGAATTAAAAGCCGCCTGACAGTTAGACTTCAGGAACTGATTAAATTTTCACATTATGTCACATAAACATGGAATTATGTAGAATAATTCACAAACGCCATCTAATGCCAGATTTTTTTATCCTTTAGACATTTCTTTGCTGTCATCATAAATAAAAGAATAACAAAAAATACATCTTAATTCTATTTACTTGCTATTAGTACATCAAAATAAATAATCTATTTCCTCCTATTTGGAAAACATCACCAGATTAACTGCAAAATACAATATATTACCTTGCATATCTTTTTATTCAAATTGGCGACGTGTAGTTTCCTGCAGCTAGGGGGCAGTACATACATTTCAGGGCAGATTAACACCATATAGCCGTGACTGTCACTAGTTTAAAAAGACATTGCGGTAAATGTTGTTACCTGTGGAGCAGAAGGCGTACACCCTTGGCGTGACTCCTCAGACGTCGATGGTCCTTTAGTTAAGTCCATCGAGAGAATGCAATGCCGATTGTAGTTTTCTGTTACTGTAGTTTTCGGATCTGCTCGGGGTCCTGCTCCTGCCGATGATGTCATCACACTACGGCAATACCACTCGGCCAAAATATATTGCATGTCTTTTTCAATTCTGTTCTTTCACATGTGTTTTGGAAGGAGTGTAGCAGTTTTGCTATTAAATTGGTGTTTCTTACTGCCTAAATGCTTTTTAACGTGGTGACGTTTCTTCCGTAAGTCGTATGTTCAGCCAGTCATCTAGTGTGACATCATCGGCAGGCGCAGGACCCGAGCTGGCCAGAAGGAAACACGGCATTTAATATGGCGGCCCCCAAAAATGCTGGACCCACCCCCTATATGTGCTTTAGACCAGATTTTTATGGTTATATGGTACGAAGCCGCCAATATTTTTTATCAACTGGGCGTAATTTTATGTATTTTCAGCTACGTTTCGATGGATATTTCCGGAGATCAACAGTAAAAATGACACGTTGTCTCTTGAACAAAAACTTGAGTCGAATGCAGAGACGGTGTGTGAGAAAGAAAGGGTCGCGCTAGCCACTGTCAAATTAGTAGCCTGCTAGCAGCCAAGTGCTGCTAATCTATTCACTTCACTAGATGATCTTTAGCCAACTGAAACATCTCTGCAGAAAATAAATGAGCAGCAGTTTTTGATGTTTGTTCAAACGCATTCGGGTTTTAATGAGATTTTAAAAATCTCTAAAGCATCCGGAATGACGTTGCCACTCAGCTGTCTGGAAAGTCAAAAGGCCACCTTACAAAGGAAGTACTCTCATGAGTATTACCAGGAGCGAACTTTCCAGAAAGCTTACGCTGGTGTCAAACTGCTCAGAGAGACAAGTAGAAGTTGATGACCACATGAGTTACAGATACAGTTAGAGCGTGGCTTGTTAGTTTAGTTAAACCAGTTCTTCAGACTAACACCAAAGCTGAGATCATTTTTCAGTGCCTCGATCACAACAACGAGTGAACATAACACTATCTAACATACTTTTACGTACCGAGTAGGTTCTGTGTTTTCATACGAGACATTCGATCTCCTTATTATTCTGTGCAAACTGTTAAATGACAACTTGACCCTCTGTGGTTTCGGCACAGATTCAGTAAATCAAAGAGAATGGTTTGGCGGTTAAACTCGACAAAAGCTTGTTAATAGTTTTCTTAAGTCTGGACATCATCAATTTGCCATGTTCAAATTTGATTCCTGCAAGAAATGGACCGTGCACATTTCCCAGAGAGCTAAAACATTCACCTACGGGTTTTCAGATTTGTGATCTGACAGGGTGTCCTTATTCAGAACAGACTGCTGATGACCTCAAACGTTTTTGCGTCCTGGTTTGATTGACAAACAACCGTCATGTTGCCATATATTCATATTCATCCAGTTAAAGCTGTCATTCGTGATTCTGTTGACGGTGAATCAAATGGTGTCTCTGAGATCAGCCATCGTCCTGCGTTACTCCCACAGCAGCTGTGCAGCTCACTAATCTTTTGGATGTCAGACAGCAGCATATCACATCTGTAGAGTCCTCTGTCTCTGATGTGGCTTATAGCCAGGTTTCCTTATACCCTCTGTAAATGTAGGAGAAGAAACATTTCAAAGTCTGGATCTTTAGAAGTGGTTTCTGTGGAAAGATTATGAGTGATTGACACGTAACCCGTTCTATGTCTCATCAACCTCAGTTTGGAAAAGCTGTTGTGTTCTGATCAGATTGATGAGATAATAGCTAAAACTGCTTTCATCATAGCTATTTAAGCTGGTTTATGAAATTTTACATCATTTTCAGTTTGAATTCACAGTCATTTACACTCCATGATCATTTGCAAACGCTAATAGCAGCAGCAGCTAGCTAGCTGTGGCACCCCCGATGCAGCTGGGGCATTTCCTAATGTTTCTATTGAAATAACCGTGTAATGCAACACTGATCACAGTGTCAGTCATAATCTTTAAACTTATATTTTTTAACACCGTTTTAGGGTGACAACAGTCCACTCGGATGAGTAGGGCCAGTTGCAAAGCGGATTGATGCCCGTATGAAACAGCTGTAGCCTCATGTGTGTCACAGAAATTCGTGAGAACACTATTTTAGAAACCTTTAAACTGCTGTAAATTTCAAATTACATTAATATTCACTGATTTCTAACATTGTTTGCACAGGAAATGAGTAGCAAGTGACTTGGACTCGAGTCAGACTTGAGTCATTATTTTAGTTACCTCTGACTCGAATTGATAAAATCTATAAAGACTTACAATTTGACTCGGACTTGAACGCCAATGACTTGCAACTTGAATCGACTTGCATCTGTTGACTTGAGCATATTTGATATTTTAGCACAAAAGTGACACGACATGGACAAACATCATTCTTCGTTCTGGGTTCGATTTACTGCTAACTGCAGCAGCACTTTGTTTGTAATCAGCTTCAGTTGCACTTTCTGCTTGTTTGAGCAAATAAATGAAGCTTTAAGAAACTTTAACTCTGGAATTTATTTATCATTGTCATTAAATTGAAGTTGGACAGATGACTTGATTATGACTTGAAAATTCAGAGTTAACGACTTGGACTTGACTTGGACTTGGTTGTCTTTGACTTGGACTTGACTTGGACTTGGTTGTCTTTGACTTGGACTTGACTTGAGACTTGACTGGAAATACTTGTGACTTACTTGTGACTTGCAAAGCAGTGACTTGGTCACACTTCTGGCAATTTGTGTTGAAACTGTAAATGGCCTTTATTTGATATATCGCCTTCTAGGGTTCTACAACCCCCCAAAATGCTTCACAACACACACACACGCACACACACACACACACACGCACGCACACTTGGTGGTAATGAGCTACGTAGTAGCCCCAGCTGCCCTGGGGCACACTAATGGAAATGAGGCTGCTGAGCACTGGCGCTGCCAGTCCCTCTGATCACCACCAGCAGGCAAATTGTCTTGCCCAAGGACACAACTGCAACAGATAGGGCTTGAACCTGCAGCCATGGTTGCCCCAAGTGTGTTTCAGTCAGAATTTACGGTAACACTTTACAATAAGGGTCTTTTTATAAGCGTTTCTTAGTATAATATAAAGCATTAATAAACCATTTAAGTGTTAGCAATTGCTTTTATGCATTACATAGCATTACTCAGCATATTATTTAATGCATTATTAAGCAGTTAACTAATGCCAATTACTGAACCTTAGTTAATGCAGTACAAAGCTTTAAATAACACTTGCATTATTTAATTGCTTTGCATCATGTGTGTTAATTACCATGTTAGTTAATGTGTCAATTAACACTTAATAATTTTTTAAGTCATTTATTGTGGTAGTGTATTTGCAGCGAATAAGCAATAAGTAACAGCTAACTAATGCGTCCACTTATCCTACCCTGTACTTTGGATTGGATGGGCATTAATAAACAATTAATTAATGTCTTACTAATGCTGTACTGTGTTTGTTATCAAGAAGCCCTTACCTGACCTTAGGTAAGGTAAAACCATTGATCCCCTTTGGAAACACTTTCTAAATGCTGAATAGGCTCCTAAGCATTACTTAACCATAATTAATCATTACTGAATGAATTTTGGGCCTTATTGTAAAGTGTAAGCATGTCTCCCCTAGGAAACCCTTTCTAAATGCCTAATAGACTCATGAGCATTACTTAAGCATTACCTAACCATAGTTGAACATTACTAAATGAATTTTGGACCCTTATTGTAAAGTGTCAACATTTATCCATTTTTAAACACTTTCTAAATACTTAATAGACGCCTAAGCATTACTTAAGTATTGCTTAACTATAATTAATCATTACTGAATTAATTTTGGCCCCTTAGATTCAGTTAGAAACATTAGCTTCTTAATAATGCATTAAACATTATGTTTAGTAATGCTATACAATGCATAACAGCAGTTGTTAACCCATTATTTAATGGTTTATTAATGCTTAATAATGCACTAAGTAATGTTAATAAAGGGACCTTTATTGTAAAGTGTTACTGAATTCACAACGTTCCCACCAAAACAACAATAATACTGTAAAACAGATGGCAGTTAAATGTGAGTAAAATTGTGTTCTCGTTAAATATTGTGAAACTTTTTAGAGGAAAGTTGTTTTAGGACGACCGAAAATCTACGAAATGTTGCAGGTAAATAAACCTTCTCTGTGTTTTAAAAAGAACGGAAAGATGGAATTTGAAACTCAACACAGCAAGAACACACCAAAGATGTTTACATCTACTTTATACTTGGCCCCACTCTGGCTGGCTTGTCTGGTGACAACTAATCTGTTTTTCTCAAAACATAGGCTGTTCAAAGAGCTCTACAAGATATTAATTTCTTGCAACATGTCCACAGAAATCCACTTCAGAAGATCAGATCTATTTAAAACACACAGGGCATGAACAGAATGACGCGTCAGCGGTTTCATCCTTTGGTTAAGTGTGATGAAATCAAACAGCTGTGATGTGTGTTCTCACTGGGACATTCACAAAAGGTCGTTTACACACACTGTAATTAGTGATTTTGCATTGAAACTCTGCAGCAGGAACGTAATGATTTGCTGATTAGTTGTAACACTGAAGAATCCTCCAGCACTTAAGTAGAGAAGCTCTGAGTTAAGGCTGCTTTAAAGAAACTCTGATGCCTTCGGCAGCTCCTGCATTGTCACACAGAATGATGAAGTTTAGTTTTTATTTCCAGTATTGCGACATAAATCGTGTATGTAACGATGCTGTGATGAGTCTTCACCTGTGATTTATTCAGAAACCACACCTTTTTTGTTCGTATGTATTTGCTGATGATACTGACTCTGAATGTATAAAACTGAGTAACTGTACAATAATTAAAACAGTAGGCTCTACTTTTTGAATCAAATGATGTTATGGTGCAGTGTTTTGGGGGGAGTGGCTGAAACAAAGAGATGTGCTAATTTACAGGCTGGATTTGGGGACGTTCATGAATTCATTTGAGTTGTAGGCAGCACTTAACCGTAACTCTTGACATTGTTCACTTGCCTCCAAGGTAATGAGTTGGCATTCTTTCCCTCTTTCTCTCTCTCCCCTCTCTCTCTCTCGCTCTCTGATGGATGGATACATGAATGATAATGAGGTGAATGAATCTGACTGGGTCTCTGTGTAGCTGTAACTCTTGTAACTGTTTACAACTCGGCATTCCTCACCAGCATATCTTCCCACCTCCTTGTATTTATTGTGCTCTTGAATCATGTCAGACACTAAATGTCTGCAGAAAGTAACTGTTGCATCACGTGAAGGAGAAGAATAGAAGAAACTTTCTTCCGAGGAGCGTTCCCACGGGAACAGCCTATCAAAAGTCCAACTCAAATGGACCCTTTGTGGCCAGCTGGCCTGTTTGGGACACTGGAACAACATGTTGAGGAAATTCTCTACATTTTAATTTAAAGTGGCTGGAAAAGAGCCAGACTAACAGGCAATTAAGTGTGTGAGTCGTGCTCATATGCATGCCGTGGATGCCTCTCACACATGTAAATTCTCTCTGCTCAAGATATTTGTTTGTGTGTTGGTGGGTGGAGAGTCGGTGGAGTGGGTCAACAGCTTTCCTCTTGGCTCAGTCTCTTGTTGCATTCCTCCACTGCTGCAGGTCCTCACCAGTTCTAAACTGGTGTGTATGTGTGTGTGTGTGTGTGTGTGTGTGTGTGTGTGTGTGTGTGAGAGCATGCATGCGTACGTGTGTGTGTGTGAGCGTGTGTGTGTGTGTGTGTGTGTGTGAGCATGCATGCGTACGTGTGTGTGTGTGTGTGAGCGTGTGTGTGTGTGTGTGATTTCAAATCAAACTTTTGTGGTCTTATGGGAGAAAATAACAGGGCAGATGAGGTAAACTGAAGAAGATTAGAAGGTCAAAACGAGGCCAGCTGAAGTGGATTTAATATTTAACTACGGTTGTGAAGAAAGTGTGATTTTAATGTTTTAAAGTAAAAGTCTTCATATTACATTTTTAAAGGCTTTTTCCGCCAGTCACTTTATTTTCTAATCAAATTAATGATAAACTAGAAGCTGAAACTTTGTACATGCGTCCAAAGTGTGGCCCAGGGACCCTTTCTGGCCCTCAGATTGATTTTGTGCAATAGCATTTCCTCTCCAGCAGACTGTTGATGTAAAACTGATTGTGATTAGATTAGATTTGAACAATCATGCCTAATTCTACAAATAAAAAATCCCCATCAAACGATTTAATAAATGAAAAAATAGACTATTTTTGTGGCCTTCAATGATTTCTAATGTCACCTTTTTGGTCCCTGTCTTGAAAAGATGGACACCCCTGCTCTACGATCTATGTGACCTATCAGAACCTGGTCGACAAAGTTGGGGAACCTCCTTTGCTGTGAAAGTGATGATGATGCTGATGCTTATCTCCTCATTTTCATTCTCTGAAATTCTCTCCTGCACCCTTGAGAATCTGATTACATCAGCAGAACTTCCCTTTAGCAATCCCATCCCATTCATGCATAACTGCACCACCTCAGAACCACATCCGGATGCAGCTAGACGATCTTGCTAAAACTGTTGGCTGATTGCAATACTGCATCCCCAGGAACACTACAATCCTACTACAGAGAGTTTTGTGCGAGTTCAAACCAAAGGAGGAGCACACTTTTTTCTTAATAGCTGTTTTGACAAAACAATGTCGTCAATTTGCTGCAACGCCGTGGCGGCACCAGAGAGCATTTGGTCATATAAGTGCTCAGACTGTGGTGGTAATGTGGCGCAATCACAAATGATTACGCAATGGCGGCAAAATGTGGGTATGGGGGCGGTCTCTGCACTGTGGCGGATTTTCAGTCATCTTAGACATAACTTGCTCTTTATTGCAATCAAAGCCACACTCGTTAAGTTTTTTTAACAAACTGCTCCTAAAGGTGTCCTCCACAGTCCCCGTGCAGTCTCAGGTGATCTGAACTCCAGCTCTAAGAGAGAAGCTCACGGAGTGCTGCGTCACTTCAGTTTATCATTTCAGCTGCTCTAGTTTACAAAAGTGAAACGTATTATCCGTGTTTACTTTCATTTTCAATATAGTGGCTGGTTGGAGCTCGGCAGTAACTCCCCACGTGATCATGACACCTCCCTCTGTTGCGCCAAGGCGCAATCGCTGTTTATGAGACGGCAGTATTACTACCAAGCGAGGCGGTTCGAATGTAGCAAAACGTGTGCATCGCCCTGCCAGCATGGTACGATTATAAGACATTGCCAGTACTGTGTGTCTTGTAAAAAGGGCTGAAGTGTGTTTGAGGACATCAGTACCTTGTGAGGATCATCTTGTTCTGATATTTTTAAGCATAACTGTGTCGGCTCTCCAATGGCTGGGGTCGTATCTTTAGGGTCGGAGGTTATGTGTTATGGTGGGTGAAGACTCGTCTCCATGGGGGGACTTGCAGTGGGGGGTACCACAGGGCTGAGTCCCTGGACCACTCATCTTTGCCCTTTATTTACTCCCTCTAAAGGTTGGTTTATGCTTGACGCGTTCACGAGGTTCGCACGGCTTCGTGCGGAAAAGTTGCGTCATTTTAACAACCACGCCCCTCCACCGCGCCTCCGCACGGCCCAAACTTTCCGCACCGTGCACCTAGGAAATTTTCTAACCACGCGGACGGTCGAACGCAGAAAAACATGGCGGACTGGCAAGAACTAGTATGGCAGAGGTTCGTAAATACAGACATTTGTATGATTCAGCTCTCAAAGATCACCGTGATCAACATGTTGGAGAGAAATAGCTCGCACTGTCGGAAAAGACGAGGACGCTGTTAAAAAATGCTGGAATGCCATGTTGTAAACAGTAATTTTTACTTCTACTATGGTGTAGTGTTGGATGCATGCCGTAGAGCTCCATGCTGCCCCATTCAGTTTGGGAGAATATTGGCTCACCGCAGAGACGAGCCGCATGAACCATAAACGCTGCGAGTTGTGAAACGCGTTCCATCCGCGAGCCACATCACCAAGCAGAAAGTGAATGCGTCAAGCATAAACCAAGCTTTATGGTCCTTGTATGCAATGGTGTTAAGTTTCACCTGTTTGCAGATGACTGCCAGACTTGTTGTTCCTCTGTGCCAGGGGACAGGATCTATTTCTACTCTAATAACTTGTTTGGATGAGTTTAAGTCCTGGCTGGCCACTAATTATCTCCACGAATAAAACCGACCTCACCACGTTCCTCACTACTCACAAGGTGGGTGTGGGTTCTGCTTTTAATTTGGAATTTTCTTTCACCATGTCAGAAGTCAGTCATCAATAACCTGGGGGTGAGATTGGACTCAGAACTCAAATTTGATACCCACATTGATATGGGGGTGAAATCCCGCTTCTTTCAATTGCAACGGCTAGCTAAGATCAAGCCCATGTTGTCAGAACTCATCTAGAGTCCATTCTTCATGCGTTTGTCTTATCCAGGCTGGATTATTATAATGCACTTTATGCTGGGCTGAGTCAGGCTGCTTTGAAATGGTTGCAGTTGGTCCAGAACTTGACAGCCAGATGTTTGACTGGCATGTTATTGGGCTAAATTTAACCCTGCAGGGTTGTGCTCCTCCATGACCTAGCTGCATTGCTAAAATGGCACATCCGTTCACGATCTCATCGCTCGGCTGAGCAGGAGTTGTTGGTCGTCCCACGCTCGGTTCTGGCTCCTACTCTCTTAAATGTGGTTCTGCTGCAGTTGCCTTCACTGCAGGTTTTTAATAGTTGCTTGAAGACCCATTTTTATCATTTGACTTTATGTAATAGTCTTGTGTTTTAATTTTTTATTTGATCTTTTTGTCATGCAGGTTTTTTATTTATTTTTTTGGTGTATGTTCCGTTCAGCACCTTGGGCTCCCACTAAGGTAGTGGGAGGTGCTATATAAAAAATGTGATTGATTGATTGATTGATTAGGTACAGGAATATCAGTTTACAGATGAAATGTGATCCAAACAGTTGAAAGTAATTTTATTCAGCATGTGTATTTCTATTTTTTTCCAGAAATAAAACTGTAAGATTAAAATTTTCCTCAAACATGCCTGAATGAAACAATCACCTGATTTATTCGGATTTCTTTAAAAAATAAAATAAAATAAAATAATAAATAAATCAGCCCAGTGGAAACCTTGACTTTTGACTTTATTGGCCTTTCTAGATGCAGAGGTAAAAAGAGCATCTCTGGAACATCAGCACAAGAAGGCCATGTCACTTAGCAGGGAATACAGAAGCATTCAACAGCACACAACAACGCGTCCAAATGGATCAGGTGAAGATAAATTATCGCATTCCTGCCTGAACATAGCTATGAACGCACAAATTTACCCTACAGATTAGATCCTGAACACAAACAGACACATCAGTGGTCCTCTTGTTCCTGTGTCGGTGTGCTGATTCAAACCCTAACCCACGTTTAAAATGTCTTTGCATCTAACCCTGGTTTCAATCTTGTTCTTCAAACTAGAGAAACACAAATTTATTTTTTAAACTTCCTCTTTAAACTCTTTTTTTTTTTGTTGCCTTTTTTCACAGTTTCTGAGCTCATTGCATCATCCTGGCTTTCGGTTGTTTGGTTTCATTAAAGATTAATCATCTTGTCTCTGTCGATAACATCCTGGATTGTCACTTCATCGATGCTGAGCATTTTTTTCTAAGCAAAATTTAAAAAAAGATAAGTGTTCTTTTGACTGAAAAACATAACATCAACAATCTCACGTCAGTTAATTCAGAGATCAGAGAGAAGAACCAGCTTCTCTGCTTTGGTTCCCACTCCGTAGGAAGCAACGTTACATGGCACGTGTTATTATACATTAAAATTAACTTCATAAATAAAAAGGTGTGGACATGAAATTGGTTTGGAGAAGTGAGCTCAACCCCAGTGAGCATTATTTTTGTCACACTGCAACTCCAAACTAAATCATTGCATTATATGTTAATGCTATTTAATAAATCTCATTCATCAGCTTTTCATTAAAGTAAAACAAATAATTCTGAGCTAGTGTTTACATGAACTGCTGTAAATTTTCTAGAATGTCAGTTTCAAACTAGCTGTTAGCTCATCAATCCAGTCAGAACTAATCTCTAAACTGACGCGGATCACAGGGCAAAAGGTAAAAAACAGTTCATAAGCTTTTCTCAGAACTCCACTTCAAAGAACGGAACTGCTGCTTTAATGAGACCACTCTGAAGGAACCGAAACTGGGAAATTAAAAAGAACTGGGTCATTTCACACGATCCCAGTTATTATCTGTTAATGGAAGAAAAGGAGCCGGAATAACCTCCCCAGCAGCATCAGCACACTGTGCACTATCGTGCACAGGAGGACACATCGTCTCACAACGTGCAGGAAGACAGAAGGAATGTTTGCTAGCAAACGGTGCCTCTTCATCCCTCCCTCTTTTGGAGACCCGTGCTCTCTGTTGCTCTCACAAACAAACGCCCACTCGTTACCTACGCACGTGAAATTATGCACTTCCTCCATCCCTTACATGCCTCCGGCAACGAGGGAGCCACCTCTCTGTCCCCTCCGTTCCTCTCACATAGAAAAACATCTCTAAAACCCTGAAGAGAAGCAGGGTAATGAAGGGATGGATGTGAAGGAAACAAAGGAATGTTTCAGGATTCCAAGTCCCCATGGCCCTCCTGGATGTACCCCATCTCTCTCTCTCTCTCTCACACACACACACACACACACACACAGAGCAACTCTCGTGCATACTTTTTGGATCTTTCTTGCTGTTATAAAACTGGAACCAAACATTAAAGCAGGACTTGTCGTGTTAACAACCAGGGAACATTTGAGTCGCTCAGCCAAGCATGATTTTCTATTGAAAACCAGAGCAGACCAGAAATAAGTTCAGGGTTTGTGGAGAAAGGACAAAAATCTACATGCAGGCTAATGGCAGACACGGTCCACTGAAGAGCATTTACGGTTTTGTAGCCTGAATTTGTTAGTGAATGAAAGCGAGCAGGAAGTAACAGTTTAAATGGTAAACGGCCTGTATTTGATATAGCGCCTTCTAGAGTCATGGAACCCCCCAAGGCGCTTTACAACACAATCAGTCATTCACCCATTCACACACACATTCACACGCTGGTGGGGATGAGCTACGATGTAGCCACAGCTGCCCTGGGGCGCACTGACAGAGGCGAGGCTGCCGAGCACTGGCACCACCAGTCCCTCCGACCACCACCAGCAGGCAACTTGGGTTAAGTGTCTTGCCCAAGGACACAACGACAGCGACAGACTGAGCGGGGCTCGAACCTGCAACCTTCCGATTACGGGGCGAGCACCTAACTCCTGTGCCACCGTCACCCACAGTTTAAGCAGTAGAGGATGTGATCTGATGGAGAGAAAATGCGCAGAAAGATTTCAAACGGAGCGGAAACACGTATAAGGATGGATGGAAAATTAAATCAAAACTTATGAAAAAGTCTTTTATGGAAATGAAAAAATTAATGAATTTAAGACGTCATGTCTGTGCAAGAATAAAAACTGTTTTTATTGTGGTATTGATTTAATTATGGGTGGTTTGGATAGCTTTTCCCTCCTTTTGTATATAATCAAGTTCTCTTCATCTGATCTTAAGACATATTTGCTGATCTAAACCTTCTGAGAGCCGTAAAGCAAAAAGAAAAGGAATTAGCACAGCGGAAAACTCCTTTCAGCGCCGGAGACCTCCTCTCTGATCATGGTCACTTTGCTCCACCAGGACAGAGCTGTTGGCTCAGACTGTTCTGCAAACTGGACGCAGAAACGGAGACAGCTGCTTCGGGCTAAATGACTCCCAACTTTCATCCTAAAACTTTTGGCAATATGTATTTTTGCTCTGCTGCACTCACCACCTAAATGAGCACTCACTCCAAATGAGATGCCTAGCCGTGCTGACAGACTGGAGAACACACAGAGCGTGTGTAATGCTCCTCAGCTGTGAGAGGAGCTTCGTTGTCTGTTTTGCACTAATTACTCTTCACAAAAAAAAAAAAAAAACGTACAGATGCAGCATTCTGTCCGTCTTTGTCTCTGGGGAGCTTCTTCAGCTTGTAACTTCCATTTCTATAGCACTCATCGTCGCTGAGGGTGATTTTTATGCGTGATCATCAAACATCAAGTCCATCTGAAGACTACTTCTAAATATAGGACAGAAGCTGACAGAGTTACAGCAACGTTCTTACTCAGATTGTTGCTTCCATTGTTCTGTTTACACTAAGCCCACCTGCTCCCTACATCACCCTTTTGGCACTAGCAGACTGACGAGACCGGTGATGAATCATGGCTGTCCGCTGAGACTTAAGGCTGTGGACTTTGTGTTTGTATCAACAACAAGCGTGTTTGTACCCACAGAGTCGTGTAAAACATGACCGTCTCCGAGAGCCTCATTTGGTCCACACCTCGGTCTCAGGAGGCGCCTTTAACAGCTTCTTTCCCACCTGTCTGGTGTGTGATCAAGACTTCTCTGACCAGAAGACCATTTAAAGGACACAGAAAATCATTTGCCAGACTCCAACATGCTGCAGAAGTCCTACCGAGGCCCTAACAGGCAACTTCCAGTCATCTGACAGGTAACACCAGGGGACCAGAGTCCTCTGCTCATGCAGGCTCTTAGAGTCTCAAACTCCCAGGTTTGCATACCTTAAAAACTCCTGTTGGATTATAAAATCCAGGTCAATTTAACCCTCCCAGCAGGCAAAACCAATTACCTGCAAGATGCTCTACAATGCCAGTTTAGAGCTGAATAAAGAACTTTCTGTAGGTATGGAAGCCACAGCTCTGCTCATGCTGTGCTTTTATTTTATTTTTGTAAAGCTTTTATTGTCAAAAGAGGAATAGTGGAGAAAGGGTGGCTCCAGTGAGGCAAACATTACTCTATAAAACAACACAATAACACGTCTCTGGTATCTGCGATAAAACAGCCTATAAATGAGTGGGCCTCCCTGCACGTCTGCAGACTTTTTATCACACCGACTCTCTGCTGTGAGCCTTTGACGCAAGAACAATGCGTTAATAACATGTATATTACATGTTGCAGCAACAGACAGCTCATTTTATATTAGCTCTATTTATCCAGAGTGCCTGGAGAACATGAATGGCGTAACATCCAGCAACGGTCAGTTTTCACCGACAGATTGACCGACATGCCACCGGTCGTCTGCAGACGTACATTCCATTCTCTAAGGTGGATTTTACATCCTACCTTCCAACAAGCAACAAGGTTCTGCAGCCTTGATGACTTTTCAGGAGGAACAAGATGTCAGCCTGTGTATAGCCTTCTTTTGATAAGACCGCAGGATTGCTCACTCTCATGAAAAGGAACACTTTTACAACTCATAAGCTAAATAATCATTAATAATATGATTGAGTGACCAAATGTTATATGAGTACGAATGAAATGTTTTGATTAATCTGTGCTTAAATTACTGTGGTTGAAATGAAATTTTGATATTATGATCAGTAGTGTTGGTTTAACAATTGAATCACTATTTTCTGACAGCTCACACTCAGACATGTGACGATGACAAGGTTAAGCTAATATCCTGACACATTGTTTTCTGCTCCACAAATCAGAGCATCCTGTATCTGAAAGAAGGCGTGATGTTCTGAGGTTTGCTTGTTAACATCCAACATGGCACGCACCGGTTGGTCAAGAAATCATAATATGAGAATATTAAAAGAGAGCTCACTTGACGGTGAGTCAGTTCTAGAGAAGGCTACGGACAGGTCATCTGTAGCGAACCCTCTTTAACCCAGAGCAGTTTTGACAAGCGGTCAAAAACCCTGCTACATGCTGCCTACCGCTGACACAGCGAACGGTTCCTTCAGCTATTCAGAAACAGCTGTTCTGGATGCAAACGATTTCATCTATCTGTTGTGATCCGGGAGACGACTCTGGACCGACCTGGTCGTACTGCGGTCTTTTCTACGAACCTTGGTACCTTGGGGTCACCCGACCCCCCGGACATCTCGGAGCCAAAAGGGAGTCTCCTCAGGGGTACGTAGAACACAGTATGATTGTGTCTGATGCCGTTTTGATAGGAACCAACTTCATAGCTTAATGCAGACCAAATTTTTTCACACCCAGAACTCAGTTCTTCTAGATACAAGGTTCTGATGAACACACATCATTTAAAACCATACATCCCACCCCATCCACTTAGATTCATCCAACGCAGTAGCCTTGGTTAACTTGTCTCCTTTTAATTTGTTTAGAAAATAAATTTCTTGCTTTTATAAACCTGACTCTGTCTGAATTGATACGAAGTGTGTTTGATCCCTGAAACAGCAAAGCATCCTAGAATCTTCTGATTAAACATTCAAAGACCAAGCAGGTTGATATTCTATATTTATATAGAAGATCACAGCTTATTGGTCATAAGTAAAGGTATATATTAAGCTTAAAAGCAACAACATTTACTACTCTACAATGGAAATCATTTAGAGCAGGAGTGTCCAAACAGAGCCGAGGAGCGGCGCTGGTCCAGTAGCTTTACGTTACATTTTCACTCCCTTTGTGACACACATCCACTCTCTAAACACGTCTGGGTTTATTTACACAACCTTAACTGGAGCGACCTTGTGATGATGCACGTAAATCTGCACGGATCAGCTGACCAGGAAGGATCAACTGTTAAACAAAGTCACTTCCCAGCAGCTGTTCGTTTCAGGCCTGACCTTTACACTCCTGAGTGGGTTTAATGATGAGAATCACCCACACAGCAAATTCTGGCCTTTAAGATAAAAAAAAAAACAACAAGTGTGTGTGTGTGCAGCCACAGAATAAACTCCAGAGGATTCATAACTTCGATTTTAATCTTTTATCACCTTCTTTCTTTTCTTATAGCGAAAACTGAACGTATCTTGGTATTGTAATATTTATTTTATAATGTAAAAAAGATACGTATGTTTTGGACACCCGAGTGAAGAGAGGGGCGGAGCTGTCAACTGATCACCACCTGGTGGTGAGTTGGATCAGATGGCAAGGGAACATGCCGCGTAGACCTGGCAGACCCAAACGCATAGTGAGGGTCTGCTGGGAACGCCTGGCAGAAGAACCTGTCAAGACGGTCTTCAACTCCCACCTCCGGCAGAGCTTTGACCACGTCCCGAGAGCAGTGGGGGACATTGAGTCCGAGTGGGCCTTGTTCCACTCTGCGATTGTCGAGGCGGCTGTTGCTAGCTGTGGTCGTAAGGTGGCCGGTGCCAGTCGTGGTGGCAACCCCCGTACCCGCTGGTGGACACCAGAGGTTCGGGGAGCCGTCAGGCTGAAGAAGGAGGCCTACAGGGCGTGGCTGGTCTGTGGGTCTCCGGAGGCAGCAGACAGGTACCGGATAGCCAAGCGGGGTGCAGCTGTGGCAGTTGCCGAGGCAAAATCTCGGGCGTGGGAGGAGTTTGGTGAGGCCATGGAGAAAGACTATCGATCGGCTCCAAAGAGGTTCTGGCAAATTGTCCGGCGCCTCAGGAGAGGAAGGCAGCAACTCGCTCACACTGTTTACAGTGGGGATGGGGAGCTGCTGACGTCAACTGAGGCTATAGTTGGACGGTGGAAGGAATACTTTGAGGAGCTCCTCAATCCCACCAATGCGCATTCCGAGGAGGAACCAGAGCTGGGAGGCCTGGGGATGGACTGTCCGATCTCGGGGGCAGAAGTTGCTGAGGTAGTCAAACAACTACACAGCGGCGGAGCCCCGGGGGCGGATGAGGTTCGTCCTGGGTATCTCAAGGCTATGGATGTTGTAGGGCTGTCATGGTTGACACGTCTCTACAACATTGCGTGGTCATCGGGGGCAGTTCCTAGGGAGTGGCAGACCGGGGTGGTGGTCCCCATCTTTAAGAAGGGTGACCTGAGGGTGTGTTCCAACTATAGGGGGATCACACTCCTCAGCCTCCCTGGAAAGGTCTACTCCAAGGTACTGGAGAGGAGGGTCCGATCGATAGTTGAATCTCAGATAGAGGAGGAGCAATGTGGTTTTCGTCCTGGCCGTGGAACTGTGGACCAGCTCTATACCCTTGCAAGGGTGATGGAGGGGGCATGGGAGTTTGCCCAACCAATCCACATGTGCTTTGTGGATTTGGAGAAGGCTTAAGACCGTGTCCCCAGGGGCACCCTGTGGGGGACGCTCCAGGAGTATGGGATGGGTGGCTTTCTGTTAAGGGCCATTCAGTCCCTTTACCAGAGGAGCGTGAGTTTGGTCCGCATAGCCGGTAGTAAGTCGGACCTGTTCCCAGTGAGGGTTGGACTCCGCCAGGGCTGCCCTTTGTCACCGGTTCTGTTCATCACTTTTATGGACAGAATTTCTAGATGCAGCCGTGGTGTGGAGTGTGTCGAGTTTGGTGGCAGGAGAATCTCGTCTCTGCTTTTTGCGGATGATGTGGTCCTCCTAGCTTCATCCAGCTCTGACCTTCAGCTCTTGCTGGGTAGGTTCGCGGCCGAATGTGAAGCGGCTGGGATGAGGATCAGCACCTCCAAATCTGAGACCATGGTTCTCGACCGGAAAAGGGTGGCTTGCCACCTCCGGGTCGGGGGAGAGGTCCTACCTCAAGTGGAGGAGTTTAAGTATCTCGGGGTCTTGTTCACGAGTGAGGGTAGGAGGGATCGGGAGATCGACAGGCGGATTGGTTCGGCGTCTGCAGTGATGCGGACGCTGAGCCGATCTGTCGTGGGGAAGAGGGAGCTGAGCCAGAAAGCCAGGCTCTCGATTTACCGGTCGATCTACGTCCCAATCCTCACCTATGGTCATGAGCTTTGGGTAATGACCGAAAGAACGAGATCGCGGATACAAGCGGCCGAAATGAGTTTCCTCCGTAGGGTGGCCGGGCTCAGCCTTAGAGATAGGGTGAGGAGCTCGGACATTCGGGAGGGACTCGGAGTAGAACCGCTGCTCCTCCGGATCGAAAGGAGCCAGTTGAGGTGGTTTGGGCATCTGGTCAGGATGCCTCCTGGACGCCTCCCCGGGGAGGTGTTTCGGGCATGTCCTGCCGGCAGGAGGCCCCCGGGTCGACCCAGGACACGTTGGAGAGGTTACATCTCCAATCTGGTCCGGGAACGCCTTGGGGTCCTGCCGGAGGAGCTGGTGGACAAGGCCGGGGAGAGGACGGCCTGGAGCTCCCTAGTTTGGTTGCTGCCCCCGCGACCCGGACCCGGATAAGCGGAGGAAGACGAAGACGAATGTAAAAAAGAGAAAGTAACTAATTCTCTGCATACAAGTCCTTAAGCATGAAAATGTAACGACACATTTGGCATCGCATGAGTTTGATTGATTAAACCTCATTTGTTCTTTTACAGAAAACAGGTAAACTATCCAGAATGTTTGTGGCCGACTCCTAAGCAGGAAATCCAGAGCCAGATGTTAAACAGCGTCATTCATCCCAACCAAGAGAAACCCGATAAATCTGACGGTCGGCTAGAATCACCGCCGTTCTGCCGGGGCTTCGTTTGCATCTGCTGCCATCCAGATTAGGCCGTGAACTGTACTCTAGAACACACAAGCTGCTTTTCTTCCTCCTGCAGCCGTTCCCACACAACCCTCCACACACTGAGCTACCCAAACATAAAATACGATCCAGACTGTTTATTGTGGTACAAAGATCACATTAAAAACACAAAGACAAAATATGTACAACACAAAGGCACAAAACTACGTCTTTAGATGTGAAAAGGTTTAAAATTACACATAAAATCTATGAATAAAAAGAAAAGAACTCGGCAGCCTGAAGAAGGAATCTGATCCTGAGAGGACTCTCAGGAGCCTGAACCCACAGCAGCATCTACTGTGTGGTTTATTGTGTTTACGTGTGCATGTCAGCGTGGAAAAGCACAAAACCAAACGTTTTAACTGGCGGTAAACCAATTCTAGTAAAGAAAATCTAATTAAAACTCATCAGAAATGGTAAAAACATCAAACGGTCTTATAAACATTAAAATATAAAATCAGCTGCCCCTTTAGGCAAAACCTCCTCTTCATCATCTTCCGCTCTTTGAGCTCTTCTCCAGCACCCAGTCGATCACCTACAACAGAAGGCTTTAGTGTGAAAGCGTCTGTTTTAAAAGAGCAGAGCGGCGTGGCGGTTGTACCTGTTTAACGTTGCTGCTGGCCGCCTTCTTCATCTCATCATGAAGACCTCGAGATGTCTTCAGATCCTGGAATCCAACACAAAAACAACCTGAGCTCATTTAATCATCAAACCCAAACAAGTCAACAGCAAGTCGGAGACAACGGGTGACTGGTCTGTGGACAACAAACCAACAGGAGTCACCACTTACAGGTGTGTGTGTCACGTCCTTTTTGGACAATCTGATACAAATTTGAGTTGAAATAATGAGACGTTGTAATATTTGGGTGCTTTAAACTCTAGTTGATGGTGAAAACGATGCTGGACTGGATCCGCTGTAGCTGGTTGTTACCTTACAGGATAAAACAACTAAAAGGTTAAAGAATAAACATGAAAAAAGGAAAAGTTGCAAAAACATCATCCAGGCTGGACATTACTTTACCATTATGTTAGTTCAATTTTATTTTTCCAGATATCTTTTAAAAACTCTGGTAACACTTTAGGGAACACAAATTAACCAGTAATTAGCTGCCAATTAATATGCATATTAGTGGACTAAGTCTGAATTAGTCATTACTACGCTATTATTAGGTGCTTATTACCAATGATGTAACAATATTAACAGGCCATAAATTAAGAGTTTTATCATAGTAAGCCATTCATAATAGTTTGTTAACTGAAAGTAAATGTTTTGTTGCTGATTAACACACACACACACACACACACACACACACACACACTAATTAGATCAAAGCCATATGTGGCTTTTAAAGAAGTAATTCAAAGGGAACAGTTATTCTGCATTAATAACCAAAAATGTTATGTTCTGGTATTATGTACATAAACACCAAACTCCATGTTAATAGAGCCTAAACAACAATCAACTGTTGGTTTAATTTCATGCTTAAGGACTCGTATACAGAGAATTGGTTAGACACGTCATGGAGGGTTGGTCCGTAACTTCTAGTCACTGGCTTTACCGGTGACTGTTAGCAGCATAGTAAACTTTGCAGACATTATGCGAATGAGGCGAAAAGTGGGGGTGAAACATTAAATCAGATTGTTTTATATGAATGCATCATGACCAAGCTGCAAGAGAAAAATTACCTTTCTGTTCAACACACCGTCGCAAAATACTAACTCACGCTTACAATAACAAATCTTCCATGTGAAAATGATCACTTCCAGATTCATAATGTTCAAGTTAATCAGAAAAAGTACTGAGTTAATTATAGCTCAGCGAAATCCATCTAAATATGTATCAGCAGATCGGAGCTGCAGAGGAACCAAAAATCCACGCTCCAAACCAGAATCAAGCTTGTTCTAACTACAGTCATTTGGAATAGAATTCCATCTACACTGTTATGGCCACCAGCCTGGCCTCTAGTGATGCAGGAGCCAGGATCAGCCAGCCCCAGTGATCAGCCAGACACCGCCCCTCCTCCTCCAGGCTGCTGATGAGCACAGCTGACCTGAATCCCTGTGATGACCCACACCTGGGAGAAAAGGCTGTGCCATCCAGCAGTGCAGGGGTTCTGCTGTCCTCCAGGCTTCGTTCTCTTTTAAACCCCTTCCATTTGATGACTTTTAACTCTAAGTTTGAGTTTTTACTAAAGAAATGGTAAAACCCGGAGACGATTCCCAGGGATCTTGGCAGACTGGTTTTAACAGTCTTGGTGAGGGTATTTACCTCTTTGTTAAAGGTTAACTTTGTCTGATACAATTTTATTGACTTTGGTTTTAAACACCTTCCGTTTTGGTCGAACTTTTAACAAAGTTTTAACCAGGTGTTTTAATGTTGGTAAATGGTCTCTTAATGTTAACCTTTCTGTTATGTTTTCATTTGGCATTATTTTTATTACGCCCTCCATCTGTTTGCTTGTTTTTACAACATTTTTATGACAATTAAACCCATTTTAAACCCACTATCATGTTTCTTACGTTACCCCCTCCTTCACATTTTAACAACTCCTGTCGGGGTTATCATAAAATCTTGTATCATAAAATCTAGTGATGCGTCGATATGACATTTTTGGGCCAATACTGATTAATATCACTCATATGGACGATAAACGATATGCCAATACCGATATGCTGACATTAATGCTTCTAAAATCTGCTGATTTTGTATCAAATGAAAATGATTAAAGCTGAATTTACATTATGTACACACACGACACACACAATCCTGCTCGAGAGGATTACGATCACTGTCACATGACTAAATCCCCCCCCCCCCCGGCCCTCTGAAACAGATAAACAAATGGAGGAGAGATTAAAAAAAATATCTGTGGTTAATATCTGCCCGGTTTTATTCATCGGACCGATATGGTAAAAAACATGACTAACATCTGCCGATACTGATGCTGATATATCGCGCATACCTAATAAAATCATTCACAAAACATGAAGTAAAAAAATTTTTTTTTTTAAACATGTCCTTTTCAAAATAAAAATAGAGAACAAGAGTCAAGATTTTCTAATCATTATTATTTTTTAACACAAACAAAAACCGTCTTGGACACAAATAAAAACAGTGAAGGGAGAAAGGACCAACCTTCAGGTAGAACTTGGAGATATCAAATAGTCTTTTGCTGCAGGCGTCAAAGCACTCGTGCTCAGCAGTGATCTCATGCTGCTTAAGTGTTTTCACTACAACCTCCTGCAGCATCTGAGGACATAAAAAAAACACACTTTTTTTAAGAGTAGACCTGAAAATATATAAAATATCGTTCTGTTTATGCCCAAGCAGTCTTCACAGAGACTAATTTAATCTGGGTTTTCTCAGTAAAAAGGACTGAATGTCACAATTTTGTTCCTTCAGGGGAAACCCGTTCTTCCACGTGAATGCACGTCTTTACATTCACAGCGTGAGACTGCAGGTACAAACACAGGAATATTTCACTGGTAGGGACAGGAAAAACACATTCCTGAAATAAACACATCCGCCTTTAATCTTGTCACGGCAACGGCTCTGAGGAAACGCCATAAATTATTGTGAGAAATCATCAGTGCCATTCAGTCTCAGGAGGAGCAGAAAGGCAGCTTTTAATCTCTGTCCTGAATAAAGCGCTGTCGTTTTTCCAGAGTAGGGCCAACTGTTCGTCCCTTTACTCAGGATCTCATGATAAGCGTGTTTGCATAGTAATCGGAAATCAAAACGAGTCAAGGTCGGGATGTGGAAAGAGTGTGTGTGCTGTTTGAGGGACAGGAGGAGCCATGCAGAGACTGTGTGTGTGTGTGTGTGTGTGTGTGTGTGTGTGTGTGTGTGTGTGTGTGTGTGTGTGTGTGTGTGTGTGTGTGTGTGTGTGTGTGTGTGTGTGTGTGTGTGTGTGTGTGTGTGTGAACAATGGGAGAGGACGGAGCAGTAGGTGATATTAAAGCTAAACACTGGATATGCTGCAGCATTACAATGCAACCCACACACTCGCGATGATCATGAAGATAAAATATTTTTTTCTTCACAAGCAGCTGCTTGAGTCTCAGACAGGCGGAGCGCGTTTTATCGTGTGTCCACCTGCCACTCGGAGCCTGAAACAGGAAGCTGGAGGAATATTCAGCTCTTTATGGAGTTTAGTAGAATGAAAACATGTTTTACCACAAACGTCATGATTTTTTTTGTTTCTAAGAGATGAGCGGACTTCCCTTTTCACTGTTAAAAGACGATTCACTTCTCATTATTTAGACATTCTAAGAAAGTTAAAGTGAAAGTCCCATTAGTTGTCACACACACACACAGGTGTGTGTGCAAAATTTGTTCTCCGCATTTGACCCATCCCCTGGGGGAGCGGTGAGCTGCAGACACAGCCGCGCTCGGGAACCATTTGGTGGTTTAACCCCCCAATCCAACCCCGTAATGCTGAGTGTCAAGCAGGGAGGCATTGGGTCCCATTTTTTCAAAGTCTTTGGTATGACCCGACCAGGAATCGAACCCTGATGTCCCAGTCTCAGGGCGGACACTCTACCACTAGGAACCGATGATTAACGTATTTCAAACAGCAACCCACTGAACTTTTAGGATCTCTACGTCCTGGATGATGGAGAATCTACACCAACACAAACCAGCCATCAAAGAGTGGAGAACTTGTTTTCCCAGCTTCTTAAACCTGTTGAAGGTGAAAACCTTATAACCAGAATCCTAGCTTAGCCTCTGTGAGAAGGCCTTTATACCTCATTTTAAACGAGAAGACATTCATTTTTAACAGCATACAAGTAAAAGGTGCATTGTTGAGCATAACTGATGAAACATTATTATTATTTATAGAAGAACTGAAGCTCAGATTTGAAACGCTGCACCCACAAAGCATCCTGTAGACTGAAACTATAAAATAATGCTAACTAACCAGTTAAATGTGTTATAATCTTTGTTTCATTATTATTTAATTGTCACACACCTCAGTTGAACAAACTATTAAAAGAAAAAAAAAAGAAAAAAAAAACACGTCATGTGAGATCATGTAATATTGATAATCTTCTGCTTTTTGATAGTCATGTATCCATTTTAATTTACTAATGTAAATATTTTACAACAGAGACTACAGATTAAAACTAAGCCTCCATTAAATCTGGTGATACTGGACTGAAAGCGGTGCGTGCACGGCTCTGGAATCGGGGAGGCGAGTGACGCTGCAGCTTTGGTGTGAGAGACGCCGACTGTAGGAAGCAGCAGAACCTGTGAAAAAACACGCAGAAGGTTGAAAGCTGGTGTGTGGTGTTTTCACGTTGCCTTTTTGAAGTGTGTGGGCTATTGTAGCTGCAATACCATCCCTGAACTGTGTGGCGCTAATGAGTCAAATGTTTTTACACACTGGGGCTTTAACTTTAGACGATTAAAGTTGCTGTCCAGAGTTTTGCCCTTTCAGGAATCGTGTATGATTTTTCAGCAATCCACAAAAGTGATTGTCTTAATGTGTGCTGTGATATCATGTAGGCAACACATCTTATATTTTAGCTAAGCCCACCCCCCGTCCCATAGAGCTCCAAATAAACTGAGCGCCGGTCAGCACTAACCAAAAGCAGTAAAGCTGGTTCATGCTTGATGCGTCCGCGAGGTCCGCACAACCAAATTATGTAATTTTAGCAACCACGCCCCTCCGCACGGCCCAAAGGCTCCGGACTGTGCACCTAGGAAATTTTCTAACCATGCGGACGGTCCTGCACAGAAACACATGGCGGACTGGCAAGTGCTCGTAGTGGAGGAGATTCATAAGTACAGACATCTTTATGATTCGGCCCATAAAGATCACCATGATCAAAATATTGTTAATAATTTCGGTCACAGTCGGAAAAGAGGAGGATGCAGTGAAAAAATGTTGCAAACAACAGTGATTTCTACTTCTATGGTGTAGTGATGGATGCATGCCGTAGAGCCCCATGCCGCCCCCTACAGTCTGGGAGAATATTGGCTCACAGCGGAGACAAGCCGCAGAAGGTAGGAAGGAACCGTAAACGCTGCAAGTTCCGACGCGTGTCTCATTTCCACATGGAACTTATATACGTGAAGCTTAAAACACGCTTTAGACTAGCGCTTACATAAAGACGTCAATCACAGAGCGTGCTCGAGTGTTTAAGGACGTACCTTAGTTGATGCAGGTTGGCAACGTTTCCTATGGATAAGTCTTTAAAATATAAATACTTAAAAACACAACATAAAATGAACATAATACCTGTAAAACAAGTTGTTCGGTTTTGTCAACTTGAGGAGCGCGGTCAAGAACGAGAGGTTTTGCTTTCAGCTGAAAATAAGGAAAGTGTAAAATGTCTTGGTGTGATACACTTGTCAGCCACTAGATGGTGCCATCAGATTAAAGCAATAATCTGGACATCTTTAATATTTTAATAAATAAAAAAACAGACTTAAAAGTCATTATTTGCTATTTTAGGCTTGAAATGGGTTATTGGCTTTGTCCCGCTGTTATTTAAAGCCATACTTTGCAACTTTTTCATATTTTTAAATAATTTTCTTGATATGTGATAAAAGTCATCATCACACACTGGTGAAATTCATCTCCGCATTTGACCCATCACCATGAAGGGGAGCGGTGAGCTGCAGCAGTGGCTGCGCTCGGGAACTATTTGGTGAATTAACCCCCCCAACCCAACCCCTTAAAGCAGATTGTCAAGTAGGGAGGCATTGGGTCCCATTTTTAAAGTCTTTGGTATGACGCGAATGGGAATAAACCCTGATCTCCAAGTCCAAGGAAGGACACTCTACCACTAGGCCACTGAGCAGAGCCAAAGACCCTTTACAGGCTTAATGAAATGTCACTCAGACCCCCACTGCCTTCTGTGGCCAGAATACCGCATTTGCAACTTCCGAGTGCCAGTCGGATCTTTTGAACTTTGAGCTCACGTACCTGACGCTGCAGTCTGCTTCTAGAATGTTTCCTGCATGTTTTAAACTATGAACACAGCTGATTCGTTTGATTCAGTTATGAATCACTCCTGTAGACACTAATGAAGGCTGAGGAGACATTTCAGCAGTTAGATTAAAGTAGCTGTCCGTATTTTTTCTTTTATCTGACGGCACCATCTAGTGGTTGACAAGCGTATCACATCTTGACCTACTTTTATTTGCATTTTTAAGGCTGAAAGCAACATGAATGCGCTCCTCTAGCTAACAACACAGAGCTAAAACACATTGTTTTACAATTATTACATGTACGTTCTAGTTATGTCGTGTAAGCCTAAATTTGCAAGATGTTTGTAAGTTGGTAACAACAGAAATGGCTAAACTGAAACTATGGTTTGATTTGAATAGATCATTAAACTTAAACAAAACTAAAGTTATGTTGTTTGGAAAACATAAAATAAATACACATATGGCAATAACTATAAATGATATTATTATAGAAAGAGTGTATGAAAATAAATTTCTGGGTGTAATCCTCGATCACAAATTAGGTTGGAAACCTCACATAAAATATGTAAAAGGAAAGCACGAAGTATTGGGGTGTTGGGAAAAGCAAGACATTTTGTGAATCAAAAGGCATTGTATATACTGTTCTGCACACTGATAGTACCATACCTAACCTACTGTGTTGAAGTGTGGGGAAACACCTATAAAAACCACCCTATATGCACTTTGTACGTTACAAAAACAAGCCATATGGTTGGTCAGCCATGTGGGATGTAATGAACACACAAATAGCTTATTTATAAAATTACAAACCTTAACGTTCAAAGATTTGATAGAATTGAGGACTGCATTATTTATGTACAAAGTAAATAAAAAATACTGCCTGAAAATATTCAAAATCTTGCAGACAGACAAGGTGGATATAAGTGGAGAAGGGAATTAAATTTGAAGCATTATGCTCGAACAAAATTGAAAAGTATGTGTGTTTCAATTAGTGGAGTTATTTTATGGAATAGTCTTGAGGAAAGAAAGTTTAAATATAGTGCAATTTAGGAAATTATATAAAGAATTCATTTTTTCCAGATACAGACAAGAGGATAATTGATTTGTATATGTACTGTAGTGATGATATATACTAACGTTGTTGTATTTGAGTTTTTGTACTTTTGAGTTGTATTGTGATGTTGTGTTCAGAAGTTGTTGTATTCTGATATTTTAATTTTTTTTTAAGTATGAGTAACTTGATTTAGGGATTGGTGAAATAAGCTATGCTTCTTCCTATTCCTTTTCGAACAATGATGGTTGTGATAAGTTATCTAAGTTGGAAATTATTATGAGAATTGTTTTATTTGTTTGAAAGAAAAAAATAAAATAAAATAAAATACTTGTGCCTGATAAAAGTGGCCAACCTGCAACAACGAGGTACGTCTAAACGCTCGAGCATGCTCTGTGATTAACATCTGTACGTAAGCGTTAGTGCAATGCGGTTGTTTAGTGCTGATCGGTGCTCAGTTCATATGCATTGAGCAAAAAAATAAATAGATAAATAAAAGGAAGTATTTGCTACATTATTTCACAGTACATGATAGGACAATAATTTTTATGGATTTCTGAAAAATCATAAATAATTCTGGAAAGGGGAAAACTCCAGATAGCTGCTTTAATGCATTAAAAAGACAAAGTTTTGCTGTTGTCGTTGTCATCTTTCTCTGCTTATCTGGGTCTGGGTCGCGGGGGCAGCATCCCAACTAGGGAGCTCCAGACCGTCCTCTCCCCGGCCAACTCCACCAGCTCCTCTGGCAGGACCCCAAGGCGTTCCCGGACCAGATTGGAGATGAAACCTTTCCAGCGTGTCCTGGGTCGACCGTGGGGCCTCCTGCCGGCAGGACATGCCCGAAACACCTCCCCAGGGAGGCGTCCAGGAGGCATCCTGACCAGATGCCCAATCCACCTCAACTGACTCCTTTCGATCCGGAGGAGCAGCGGTTCTACTCCGAGTCCCTCCCGAATGTCCGAGCTCCTCACCCTATTTCTAAGGCTGAGCCCGGCCACCCTACGGAGGAAAATCATTTCGGCCGCTTGTATTCGCGATCTCGTTCTTTCGGTCATTACCCAAAGCTCAAGACCATAGGTAAGGATTGGGACGTAGATCGACCGGTAAATCAAAAGCCTGGCTTTCTGGCTCAGCTCCCTCTTCACCACGACAGATCGGCTCAGCATCCGCATCACTGCAGACGCCGAACCAATCCGCCTGTCAATCTCCCTATCACCCCTACCCTCACTCGTGAACAAGACCCCGAGATACTTAAACCCTTCCACTTGAGGTAGGACTTCTCCCCCGACCTGGAGTTGGCAAGCCACCCTTTTCCGGTCGACAACCATGGTCTCAGATTTGGAGGTGCTGATCCTCATCCCAGCTGCTTCACACTCGGCTGCGAACCTACCCAGCAAGAGTTGAAGGTCAGAGCTGGATGAAGCTAGGAGGACCACATCATCCGCAAAAAGCAGAGACAAGATTCTCCTGCCACCAAACTCGACACACACCACACCACGGCTGCGCCTAGAAATTCTGTCCATAAAGGTAATGAACAGAACCGGCGACAAAGAGTAGCCCTGGCGGAGTCCAACCCTCACAGGGAACAGGTCCGACTTACTAGCGGCGATGCGGACCAAACTCATGCTCCTCTGGTAAAGGGACTGAATGGCCCTTAACAGAAAGCCACCCACCTCATACTCCTGGAGCGTCCCCCACAGGGTGCCCCTGGGGACTCGGTCATAAGCCTTCTCCAAATCCACAAAACACATGTGGATTGGTTGGGCAAACTCCCATGCCCCCTCCATCACCCTTGCAAGGGTATAGAGCTGGTCCACAGTCCCACAGCCAGGACGAAAACCACATTGCTGCTCCTCAATCTGAGATTCAACCATCGATCGGACCCTCCTCTCCAGTACCTTGGAGTAGACCTTTCCAGGGAGGCTGAGGAGTGTGATCCCCTTACAGTTGGAACACCCCCTCAGGTCACCCTTCTTAAAGATGGGGACCACCACCCCGGTCTGCCACTCCACATTAACTATCCCCGATGACCACGCAATGTTGCAGAGACATGTCAACCATGACAGCCCTACCACATCCATAGCCTTGAGATACCCAGGACGAATCTCATCCGCCCCCGGGGCTCCGCCGCCGTGCAATTGTTTGACTACCTCAGCAACTTCTGCCCCCGATATTGGACAGTCCATCCCCAGGTCTCCCGGCTCTGGTTCCTCCTCGGAATGCGCGTAGGTGGGATTGAGGAGCTCCTCTAAGTATTCCTTCCATCGTTCGACTATAGCCCCAGTTGACGTCAGAAGCTCCCAGTCCCCACTGTAAACAGTGTGAGCGAGTTGCTGCCTTCCTCTCCTGAGGCGCTGGACAGTTTGCCAGAACCTCTTTGGCGCCGATTGATAGTCTTTCTCCATGGCCTCACCAAACTCCTCCCACGCCCGAGATTTTGCCTCGGCAACTGCCACAGCTGCACCCCACTTGGCTATCTGGTACCTGTCTGCTGTCTCCGGAGACCCACAGACCAGCCACACCCTGTAGGCCTCCTTCTTCAGCCTGACAGCTCCCTGAACCTCTGATGTCCACCAGCGGGTACGGGGGTTGCCACCACGACTGGCACCGGCCACCTTGCGACCACAGCTAGCAACAGCCGCCTCAACAATCGCAAAGTGGAACAAGGCCCACTCGGAGTCAATGTCCCCCACTGCTCTCGGGACGCGGTCAAAGCTCTGCCGGAGGTGGGAGTTGAAGACTGTCTTGACAGGTTCTTCTGCCAAGCATTCCCAGCAGACGCTCACTATGCGTTTGGGTCTGCCAGGTCTACGCGGTTTCTTCCCCTGCCATCTGATCCAACTCACCACCAGGTGGTGAACAGTTGACAGCTCCACTCCTCTCTTCACTCGGGTGTCCCAAACATACAGCCGCAGGTCAGATGATACGACTACAAAGTCTATCATCGACCTGCGACCTAGGCTGCCCTGGTACCAAGTGTACCGATGGGCATCCTTATGTTCGAACACGGTGTTTGTTATGGCCAAACTGCGGCTTGCACAGAAGTCCAATAACGAAACACCACTCCAGTTCAGATCAGGCGGGCCGTTCCTCCCAATCACACCCCTCCAGGTCAAGCTGTCATTGCCCACGTGAGCATTGAAGTCCCCCAACAGGACAATGAAGTCCCCTGATGAAGCACTATCTAGCACTCATCCCAGGGACTCCAGAAAGGGTGGGTACTCTGAACTGATATTTGGCCCATAGGCACAAACAACTGTCAGGACCCGTTCCCCGACCCGAAGGCACAGGGAAGCTACCCTCTCGTCCCCCGGGGTGAACCCCAACACACAGGCAGAGTCTTGGGGCTAACAAAAAGCCAACCCCAGCCCTCCGCCTCTCACCCGGAGCAACTCCAGCAAAGGAGAGTGTCCACCCCCTCTCAAGGACTTGGGTTCCAGTGCCAAAGCTATGTGTCGAGGTGAGTCCGACTATATCTAGCCGGTACCGCTCAACCTCTGCCACAAGCTCCTGCTCCTTTCCCGCCAGCGAGGTGACCTTCCATGTCCCAAAAAACAGTTTCCGTGTCCGGGGATCGGACCGCCAAGGCTCCCGCCTTGGTCTACCACCCGATCTACACTGCACCGGACCCTTCATGTTCCTCCTGCGGGTGGTGGGTCCACAGTTGGATGAGCCCATGTATCTGGTTCGGGCTGGGCCCGGCCGGGCCCTATGGGTGAGAGCCCGGCCACCAGGCGCTCGCTCACGGGCCCCAACCCCAGACCTGGCTCCAGGGTGGGACCCCGGTAACGCTCCGGGCCGGGTACTCAGACTCTTTGAATTTAAATTCATGAAGGTCCTTTGAGTTTTGCTTTTGGTTCTACTAAATGGACACTAGGGGGTGGTAAAGCAAGCTTAACTGCAAAGTGCGCGGCTTTAAGGAGACTTAAATAAGACAACTGTTTTCAGGTTAAAAATGATCTTGATCACAAACCTGTACAAACTGATGCAAAAGCTTCTACTTTTGAGAACATTTAGTTTAATTGAACTAAATTTTTGTGATTGGTTGCAGATTTGCTGACTGATAACGATGTTTACTCAGTTTCTGATTTAATCCTCACATTTGCTTCTGTGAACACATATAAACAGACGTCAGACCAATCTGTGAAACGCACTGTAATCTGAGACATCAAACACAACAATATGGCCTCATTTGTTTATTATTAGTATCTTAAATATAACGTTATCACATGCCAATTTCTTTCTTTGTGTGTTATTTTAGTAGCACTGCGTTTCTGACGAGCTTACAACACGGGCTCTTCAGCCTTCCGGTGGGTGAAGCAGACTACTTGATAGCTACAGTAAACAGAGAATTATTGAATTTATCTTTAAAGAACTAATGAATCTCTCACCCTGTTGTGTTTCTGGGAGCGTGACTCTTTGGCAGGTTTGACCTCGATGCGTCCTTGAGCCGTTTTCTGCTGTTGACATCTGTCAGGACATGAACCTTAAGAGTCAGGATGGAGAGAACATTTAGATATCGCAGCTACATCAGCACATGTCCAAAGGCAAAAGAACGATAAAATAAAAACTGATTGTTTCATAAAAGTGGTGCCAAGCTAAAGAAAGAGCCGTTTAAAGCCTGTAAGGTCGACCCACACATTGTGACTCAGACCACTGATTAGAGGTGTCCAGCCTCACCGATTCTCTCTTTAGCTTTTATTGCATTGTTCACTTTTCTGGCTCTATTCAGTCATCAGCATACAGCACTGTGCAACTCTTGAGTCATCCCTCCTTTTATTATACTTTACTTCAATGATTCAAGTGTTCCTAAATCTTTCACAGAGGTTTTGATCAATTGTTCATTATACTTTAGCTACTTTTCCTTCAGTTTTCAGTTTAATATCCAACATGATGGATGCTTTTATTTTGTTAACTAGTGTCACGTGTGTTTAGGCTGCCGGTATCAACCTGCTGTTTGTATTTCACCTGATGTAGAAGCTAAAACCCAGGCTTGGTGATGAGGGACTTAAGGCCCTGGCTCGACTCTACGCCTGATTTTAGGTAAACAGGATTGTGTCCCATCTCTTTCAACAAAATACGATCAAACCTATTACTGTGTTGGCACTGATAAGCCTCGGAGCTTTTAAGATAGTTTATTTCCTTGCTGTCAAACGCGACAGAGTTCAGGAAGTAGATAAAAATGCTACTGTATGTTAGCTTTGGCCAGATTTTAAGATTATCCTCCACCCCTCTGGTGCAGTGGGCAGAGGGAGTGTAACGGTGTCCCGTTGGAGCTGTGAGCTGATGTTTCCATGTTTTCCGTCTCTAAAAGCCCATAAAAAGAGGATTAGTGCGACTGGAAGTCAGTCGCATTTTTCACACAGAGGCTCACAGGTTATAGGAATGAGGTGGATAGATGTTTTTGCACAGAAAACATCAAATCTAATCGTGTCAAGCCTAAAAGAAACTCTAACAAAATAAAAATAAATGTAAATTTGATGTGTTGAATTCATCTCTGCAGATCCTCCTTTAACTTATTTGGCATTGTCCAAAAATTAAAAGCAAACCTAAATGATGAAGACCAATTTCATTGTTAAACAATGTCGAAGCTGCTTCCACTGAAGCACTTTTTCACCTGACGTCCATCTGGTGGCTGAAGCGGTCCTGATGGAGGACGATGTGGACTGGGATCTGATTGGCTGTTGTCGTAGAGACCTGAAGTCTGTGTGTGGACCACTGTTGCAGCTGCTCTGAGAACACAGAGAGTCATTGCTCTCCGACTTCACCAACCTTGGTTAGACACACACACACGCACACTGAAGGGACGCTCTCGCTCTCTCTGCCCATCAACATCACCAACTCCCGACCAGGAGCTAACTCTGCCATCCTACCTCTTACGAGGAAAACCTCCAACTATGTCTAACTCCCGAGACTTGCGTTTGAGGTGTGCAACATCATTGTTCTGAAGAGTCTCTCCATCGGGCACACTTCCTGGTTCTGACATCACCGCAGGCGAGGGGGCAGGGCTGGGGGCAAAGGTGAGGGCACAGGGCTCTTTGGAGCAGGTGGTCTGTGTTTCATAGCGAATCAGACGAGACTGGAGCCGTGCAAATGCCTGGTCTCGGTCGAGGGAACTCTGGGTGTCCAGGCAAAACCTGTGGCAACAAACTCACGTGAGAAAAGTAAAGAATAAAAAGGAAACATCACATTCAGTGAGGTATAATTACTCTATGCCGTGGTAGTGGGAGGCTGAAGCCATTCTGAAGGACATCTGGCTGACTCTCCTGGGTGAGAGGTCAGGTGACAGCTGAAACAGGTTAGCACTAGGGAGAAGAAGAAATAAAGAAGACATGAAAACAAAATAAAGAGAGTAATAAGGGGGAAATCATCCTCTCTTTTAAACAAAACAGTACAATTAAACACAAACGCCCAGAGATTACTGCTCTGCTCTCGTACTTAAAATCAAAATTCATTTGAAAGGATATTTTCTGCAGCAGTGAAGGTGGATCTAAAAGCTTGGGATTGTGTTTGCTCTGGAAATTTTTGTATGAGAAACGAGCGAGATGGGATCTGCAATATGATGACTGCTCCTACCCTCTGTTGATAGCCAGCGGTTGTAAATCTCCGGTGGGAACGCCATCGGAGCTGAAGTGTTTTAGAAGTTCTTTGGCATCGAGTAAAGCTGTGGAGCCCCTCTGGCTGTCTTTGGGACCCAACAGACTTTCACTGGAGCCGGGACCTAGCAGCCCTAACCTGAAACAGACACATACGATATGAAATGTAATAAATATTCATGCAAAAGAATAATAAAACTAAGCAAAACAAAGACAGGATGTTTTAAGAATTAAAAGCCCACTCTGGGCAAAACTGGCTCAACAAATGATCCTGTTTACTTTCTCCTTTGTCTTCTCCTCTGCAGGTTTTCGATGTTGTGCAGGACACTTCGCTCAGGCCAATCAGATGGCTGCAGAGAAAGCGTCTGAAACCCTGGAATAAACAAAAAAGAAAGTTGTTGACTACTGCAGAGTCAGAAAAGTTACTTTCTAAAGGAAAAACTCACAAATCCCCTTCTATTTGATTTATAGTGTTGATGAGCAGCTGGAAAACTGACCTACTGTCTTCATCCTGACTCTAATCTGAACAGCTGATGTTTAGTTGTGCATTTAGGGATTACGGTAATTTAGACAAAATTCCATAACCTCGGATTATTTCCTGTAACGTTTGTCTGAGCTCAGCCTAAAATGAAAAACACACAGTAGAGAAAAAAGCAGGAGAAATGTATCATTTTCTAACGCTGATGGACGAGCATTCACAGCTTCTTACCAGAAACGCTGCTGCCGCCGGAAGGAACGAACACGACATTAAACATGTGGCCTTAAATACCGGACGACAAGAAGACCTGTCGTAGATCATAAATGCAGTTTCCAGCAGCAAAAGTAGTTAAGTTACTGCACAGCTTCCCACTTTCTGTAGGCGGTGTAATATAAGCACCAGGAGCCGCGAGATGGATTACAGGAGTTATCTGAACTTTCACTTGACACAGGTCGGCACGCTCAACATTTGGCAGGAAGCGACTGAACGAATGCATCCAAAATTCCCCCAACTCTGCAGTTTTCTCATGTTTGGACAGGAGGATTGCATGTTTACATCAAGTAGGATGGAAATCAGAGTCTGGCTGCAGCAGAATTACAGATGAGATGGACCGCGCACCCGAGGATGAAAAATTCCTCGCATGAGAGGACTGATGCTTCCTGCCAAAGCTTCGTCATTCCCACACAAAGTCACAGTGCTCGGAGGAACGTCGACACGGAAATCCAAAACACACACCTGACAGACACAAAAAGATGGAGGGACTTTAGGAAAATAAGCTGGCTTGTGCATGTGTTAAACATCTCACCTGTCCCGTTGTTTGATTCAAGTTTTTAGTGAGACATCTAGAACTAAATCTGTGTAAATATGATGATGGACAACAATACAGACCCTGCTGCAGGCAGCTGGATAAACTAGTCTAGTGGTCGTTTTATTCATGAAAATCTTAAGTTTACGACAGTCGCTAAAAAACATAACGATGGACACAAATTTGCAGGCAATCCAAACAAAATGTCACTCATGACATAAAACCCGCCCAACGTTCTGTCCCATCAGCCCTAAAGCTGCATTTCTAAGACTAGAGCTCCCCTCTTTAAGCAGACTGAGCCGAGGCGGCAGGCCGTAATTTCTTTCTCCACCAACGATTTATTTTTAAATTACCAGATGTTATTGTTTACTAAAATTGTGACCGTATGAGGGCAGAAGCAGTGAGATGTGCGTTTCTTGGGTTGGTTCATACCGGGGTGTTTTGGAGGCTGCTCATTTGTCAGACAGGTGACAGCAGCAGGAAGAGCAGAGTCAGCAGTCGTTAGATACCGCTCCCTGGTAAGATTCAGAATGGCCTTCAAGTCACAGATGTCCACTGGAGTTTCTTCTCTCTGTCCTAGTTTCACACACACAAGCACGCACGCACGCACGCACGCACACACACACACACACACAGGGGGATGCACAGCGTTGAATGTCCATCGCCTCGAACACATGTAGAGATTTCTTTAAATTTGCGTCCTCTTAAAAGTTAGAAAAAAAAATACAATCAATAAATTACCAATAGTGGACGTAAAAACAAGGAGTCGGAGTACCCGGCCCGGAGGAGGATTACCAGGGTCCCACCCTGGCGCCAGACCTGGGGTTGGGGCCCATGAGCGAGCGCCTGTTGGCCGGGCTTTCACCCATGGGGCCTGGCCGGGCCCAGCCCGAACCGGATACATGGACTCATCCAACTGTGGACCCACCACCCGCAGGAGGAACATGAAGGGTCCGGTGCAGTGTGGATCGGGTGGCAGACCAAGGCGGGAGCCTTGGCGGTCCGATCCACGGACAAGGAAACTGGTTTTTGGGACATGGAAGGTCACCTCGCTGGTGGGGAAGGTGCGGGAGCTTGTGGCAGAGGTTGAGCGGTACCGGCTAGATATAGTCGGACTCAACTCGACACAAAGCATTGGCTCTGGAACCCAAGTCCTTGAGAGGGGTTGGACACTCTCCTTTGCTGGAGTTGCTCTGGGTGAGAGGCGGAGGGCTGGGGTTGGCTTTTTGTTAGCCCCAAGACTCTCTGCCTGTGTGTTGGGGTTTACCTCGGGGGACGAGAGGGTAGCTTCCCTCCGCCTTCGGGTCAGGGAACGGGTCCTGACTGTTGTTTGTGCTTATGGGTTAAATATCAGTTCAGATTACCCACCCTTTCTGGAGTCCCTGGACGAAAGTGCTCCATCAGGGCCTCCATTGTCCTGCTGGGGGACTTCAATGCTAACGTGGGCAATGACAGCATGACCTGGAGGGGTGTGATTGGGAGGAACGGCCCGCCTGATCTGAACTCGAGTGGTGTTTCATTATTGGACTTCTGTGCAAGCCACAGTTTGGCTATAACGAACACCATGTTCGAACATAGAAGGTTGATGCTCCATGGCCATGTGCCATTTTGAAATACGGTGGTACTTGGTACCAGGTAGGGCTGGGCGATATGGCAAAAATAGAATATCACGATTTTTCCAATATTTTATCACGATTTTTTTATCCATGAATAGCATAACTTCAATTGCGTATTAAAGAAGAGAAACATTGAATAAATAGACATTTATTCATATTAGGGATAATCAGCACAGTGCTAACACACTTATATTTTAAACTCACACCAGAGATGATAAAAGCCCTGAGAGAAACAATTACAAAAATCAGTTTTTCTCGTTTTTCAAGTAACTTAACATAAATTAAAATCGTAAACATATTTAAAGTGCAAACATGTCAATTGCAAACGTATTGTGCAAACATTAACTTGTTCAAAATACTATGTAGCTCCCAGTTGCTCATGTAGTGGATAGTTAAGCTCAAATACGGCTCTGATGTGCGGCTGGACCAGAGATCGCTTGTGGTAGCAAATAACTGCGCATTCTGAATATTTTCTGCAACAAGTCTCTAAATAAAGTAAAAATTTCCAGTGCAGATTGGAGACAACCCATTGAAGCACTGATTTAATCTCATTTCAGAGAAAAATAGAACAGGTTAGATGCACCTAATAAATAAAATTACTAACAAACTCAGGAATCTTTCTTTGCTTCACTGTTCTGGTGCTGAGAATATCACTAATGCGGATCAAAGGAGATACACAGATGAATGCACCTCTTATTATTTGGAGACTACATTTACTGCAGCTGGCAGAGATTGTTTCTATTGATACACGGAGTTTACAGAATCATTTTAAATGTTAATAGGGGAAGACTGCAGGAGGGAGCGGTAAAATACAGAGGTCCCTAACAAAAACAAGAAACTTTACGAGTCTGATGAAACCCGCTGGTTTTCCATCAGGCAGTCACGGGGCAGCTCCATCGACCCAGTGACCGAGCTCAGTCGGTACCGACACCGGCTCGGCAGAGGGTGAACGAGCCGAGGCGACGTCGTGCTCTGCTTAAGAAGCTGTGTTATTTTCCTGCTTCAGAAGAAGCGTCCAACGTGTTTTTACGCTTTCTCCGAGACATGTCACGTCACTAAGTTGTTAGCGCCGCGCGCTAAGGAAACCCTGCGTTCCTCTTCGGAACGAAAACCTCGGTGTTGCTCAGCCGCGGCCGAAGCCATGTTTGTTCACACACAGGTGAAGGTGAAAACAAGCGGGGCACTAATATATTACTATGACTCACTCTGATTGGTTAAGGGTCAAACAAAGGCGTGTCATTCGCCTGGGGTAAGTTCCCTTTTCATTCAGAGGCAGAAATTCAACAGCAGCTGTGAATCGTGATAAAACGGTCTCTCAAAAATGACAGACCGTCAGATGTGTAGATCGTAAAATGGTCTAAAATCGTCATATCGCCCAGCCCTAGTACCAGGGCAGCCTAGGTCGCAGGTTGATGATAGACTTTGTAGTCGTATCATCTGACCTGCGACTGTATGTTTGGGACACCTGAGTGAAGAGAGGAGTGGAGCTGTCAACTGATCACCAACTGGTGGCGAGTTGGATCAGATGGCAGGGGAAGATGCCGCGTAGACCTGGCACACCCAAACGCATAGTGAGGGTCTGCTGGGAACGCTTGGCAGAAGAACCTGTCAAGACACAAAAATAGGTTTTTATCATCTAAAGAACATCGCCAGAGTCCGCCCCATTCTCTCTCGGGCCAATACGGAGATGCTGATGCATGCTTTTATCGCCAGTAGGATAGACTACTGCAATGCCCTGCTTTCTGGTCTTCCTAAAAAGAGCATCTCAGGCTTACAACTTCTACAAAATTCGGCAGCACGTGTCCTGATGAAGACCAGGAGGCGGGAGCACATGACACCGGTTTTGGAATCATTGCATTGGCTCCCCGTTTGTTTCAGGATCCATATTAAGGTTCTTCTAATGGTTTTTAAGTGCCTTAAAGGTCTTGGGCCTTTTTATCTCTCAGAACTGTTTTCACCATATGAACCCTCACGGCCTCTGCGCTCCTCTGGCAGGCGTCTCCTGGTCAGCCCTAAAGTTAGGACACAAACTCACGGCGAGGCGTCCTTCCAGTGTTATGGCCCTCGCCTCTGGAACGAGCTGCCAGAGGACCTCAGGGCTGCAGAGAACATTCATGTTTTTAAGTCCAGGCTCAAGACCCATCTTTTTAGGTTAGCTTTTATCTAAATATTTACTACAGTTTTATTTCTCATTTTACATGATTATATTTTATTGCTTGCTTTGCATGTTTTATATGATTATATTCTAGCACCATTTTATTATTTAATATTATTATTTTACTCTCTATATGATTTTATTAATTACTTATTTTTTTAACTTTTGTCCCTTATTTAGCTCTTTTATTATAGTTTTACTCATTTAAATCCAGTGTTTCCTCTGTTGGGGCCCTCTGCCCCGGGAGCGGTGGTTGACTGTAGCTTCCTGGGCGTTCTATAGGTGGGGGTCTATGCTCCCCCTCCACTAAGCGCCCTGACTTAGTATGGAAGACCTGATGCTGCCGGGGCAGACGGCTCCTCTGATGGCGTTTCCTTGCCTTACCTTACTTGACTCATCTGGACTCAGCCTAATATAATTTTACGTGTGTGTGTGTGTGTGTGTGTGTGTGTGTGTGTGTGTGTGTGTGTGTGTGTGTGTGTGTGTGTGTGTGTGCGTGCGCGCTTGCATATGCCTGTTAATGTTTTTAACCTGTTATGGGAATCTGGGGTCATTTTGTAAAGCACTTTGAGTAGCACTCTGTTTGAAAAGCGCTTTATAAATAAATCTGATTGATTGATTGAATCTGATTGAAGACGGCCTTCAACTCCCACCTCCGGCAGAGCTTTGACCGCGTCCCGAGAGCAGTGGCGGACATCGACTCAGTGTGGGCCTTGTTCCACTCTGAGATTGTTGAGGTGGCTGTTGCTGGCTGTGGTCGCAACGTGGCCAGTGCCAGTTGTGGTGGCAACCCCCGTACCCGCTGGTGGACACCAGAGGTTCGGGGAGCCGTCAGGCTTAAGAAGGAGGCCTACAGGGCGTGGCTGGTCTGTGGGTCTCCGGAGGCAGCAGACGGGTACCGGATAGCCAAGCGGGGTGCAGCAGAGGCAGTTGCCGAGGTAAAATCTTGGGCGTGGGAGGAGTTTGGTGAGGCCTTGGAGAAAGACTATCGATCGGCGCCAAAGAGGTTCTGGCAAACTGTCCAGCGCCTCAGGAGAGGGAGGTAGCAACTCGCTCACACTGTTTACAGTGGAGATGGGGACCTGCTGACGACAACTGGGGTTATAGTCGGGCGGTGGAAGGAATACTTAGAGGAGCTCCTCAATCCCACCTACGCGCCTTCCGAGGAGGAGCCAGAGCCGGGAGACCTGGAGATTGACTGTCCAATCTCTGGGGCAGAAGTTGCTGAGGTAGTCAAACAACTACACAGCTGCGGAGCCCTGGGGGTGGATGAGATTCGTCCTGGGTATCTCAAGGCTATGGATGTGGTAGGGCTGTCGTGGTTGACATGTCTCTGCAACACTGCGTGGTCATCGGGGGCAGTTCCTGTTGAGTGGCAGACCAGGGTGGTGGTCCCCATCTTTAAGAAGGGTGACTGGAGGGCGTGTTCCAACAATAGGGGGATCACACTCCTCAGCCTCCCTGGAAAGGTCTACTCCAAGGTACTGGAGAAGAGGGTCCGATTAATAGTTGAATCTCAGATTGAGGAGGAGCAATGTGGTTTTCGTACTGGCTGTGGAACTGTGGACCAGCTCTATACCCTTGCAAGGGTGACGGAGGGGGCATGGGAGTTTGCCCAACCAATCCACGTGTTTTGTGGATTTGGAGAAGGCTTATGACCGAGTCCCCAGGGGCACCCTGTGGGGGATGCTCCAGGAGTATGGGGTGGGTGGCCTTTTGTTAAGGGCCATTCAGTCCCTCTACCAGAGGAGCGTGAGTTTGGTCCGCATAGCCGGAAGTAAGTCGGACCTGTTCCCGGTGAGGGTTGGACTCCGCCAGGGCTGCCCTTTGTCTCCGGTTCTGTTCATAACCTTTACGGACAGAATTTCTAGGCGCAGCCGTGGAGTGGATTGTGTCGCGTTTGGTGGCAGGAGAATCTCGTCTCTGCTTTTTGCGGATGATGTGGTCCTCCTAGCTTCATCCAGCTCTGACCTTCAGCTCTTGCTGGGTAGGTTTGTGGCCGAGTGTGAAGCGGCTGGGATGAGGATCAGCACTTCCAAATCTGAAACCATGGTTCTCGACCGGGAAAGGGTGGCTTGCCAACTCCGGGTCTGGAGAGAGGTCCTACCTCAAGTGGAAGAGTTTAAGCATCTCAGGGTTTTGTTCACGAGTGAGGGTAGGAGGGATCGGGAGATCGACAGGCAGATTGGTTTGGCGTCTGCAGTGATGAGGACGCTGAGCCGATCTGTTGTGGTGAAGAGGGAGCTGAGCCAGAAAGTCAGGCTCTCGATTTACTGGTTGATCTACGTCCCAATCCTCACCTATGGTCATGAGCTTTGGGTAATGACCGAAAGAACGAGACTGCGAATACAAGTGGCCGAAATGAGTTTCCTCCGTAGGGTGGCCAGGCTCAGCCTTAGCGATAGGGTGAGGAGCTCAGACATTCGGGAGGGACTCGGAGTAGAACCGCTGCTCCTCCGGAACGAAAGGAGTCAGTTGAGGTGGTTTGGGCATCTGGTCAGAATGCCTCCTGGACGCCTCCCTGGGGAGGTGTTTCGGGCATGTCCTGCCGGCAGGAGGCCCCCGGGGCAACCCAGGACACATTGGAGAGGTTACATCTCCAATCTCGTCCGGGAACGCCTTGGGGCCCTGCCGGAGGAACTGGTGGAGGTGGCTGGGGAGAGGACGGTCTGGAGATACCGGTACTTAACGGTACCAATTTTCGATACTTTTGAGTGTTTATTAGTTTAATTCTCTTTTATAATTAAATATATATTTTTCTCAAAATATAACAATATTTGATAAATATCACGATAAATAACATACAACTGTTTGTATTTTAACATCGTCCTTGTAGTTTTATAAGCTGATAATTAAACTGAAGCAAACATCTTTCCTGTGAACTAAATTTACTGTGTATCTTCATTCCTTTTGCCATCTTTTTTCATTTGATTTTTCCTACTGGAAAGTTAGAATTTCAGAGGAGAAAGCGAACGCAGCATTAGCTGATAACAATGGTAGCAATGGAAGCTAAGATATCAAGCTAACATTATCTTAAACAGTTTATTTAGCTGCTGGAGCAGATTAAAACGATGATGCCTCACACTTAGATCGTTATTACTGGTTTCGTTTTCACCCGTCACATTTAGTAAAGTGAAGCCAAACTTTAGAGCGCGTTCAAGTTCTTCTAGTCGGGAATTCGGAGTTCAGAGGAGAAAGCGAACGCACCATTAGCGAAACGGAAGCTAACAGATCAAGCTAATTATATTTACCTACCGGAGCGGATTAAGATGAGGATGTCTCACTTAGATCGTTGTCGCTGGTTTCATCGCCCAGTTACCCATCACATTTAGTGAAGTGGACCCAAGCTTTAGCCTGCATTCTTTCTACCCATGCTGCTCTGTTTACAACTGGTTCGCAGCGAGCAATGACAAAACGCTCTTGCGCATGCGCAGCTGTCTTGGCAAGTTCTCGTTATGATGGACGGGTACCAAAACGAGGCACCGTTTGAAATGACGTGAATCAGTGCTCGGTCGGTACTGTGGAATTCGGTCGGTACCTTAAAAAGTACCAAATTCGGTACCCATCCCTAGGCCGGAGAAAGATGAAGACCAAGTCTAAAAGGATCTATGTTAAAGCCCCAGTGTGTCATATTTTTACCTGATTACTACCAAATTCTGTGCATCCAGGCAGTGGTGGATTTAGCAATTTGGGGGCCCAAGGCGAACACAGACATGGGGCCCCCTTACACAAAATTTTCGACAACCTTATCTTTAACTGGATTTGCGAAACTCTTCCCCCTTCTGACATGAGTTATTTTGACTTTTTATTAGTCCTCCTTTTTTACCCGTCTTTCTCTCCCTTTGAGTGTCCACTATTTGCTCTGCATCAGTGCTCCTGTGCTTTTGTCTTTTTTTTTCTTCTATTTTCCATTTTGGTCTGTTTTCCTCCCTTTAAACATTGTCCATTGTTTTTCCTTTTCTGCTTCCTTTTGAAGTTTACATTGGAAAAACGACGTCACTTTCGAAAATGAAGATAAAAGCTTTTTTTAAAGCAAGCTGCTTCTTTCTCTTATTGGAGCCACTAGGATTACTCCATTTCATGCTTAATGTTTTGACTACCGCTTTGAGTTTGTTACGAATGCTTCCGCCTCTCTTCTTCTTTTTCTGCTTTCTCTTCTTATTTGTGGTCTTATGGCACTTGGCAAAGAACAATTTGGTGCATTACTGCCACCAACAGGATTGGAGTGGAATGACTACCGATCACTTCCTGTTTGTGCATCAGTGTCTTAAAGGAATAGTCCACTGTGGCATTAACAGAGGGGTACCAGCAGCCAGAGCAAGAGAGCCCCCCAGCATAAGGGGCCCCAGGCGGCCGCCGACTTATGCCTAATGGTAAAACCGCCACTGCATCCAGGACACAAACTTGTCCTTTCTCATTAATATTTCTCACCAACATCTTCGCAGCATGAAATTTTACATTTTTAAATACATAATAGAAGGTCAATGCTCCATGGCCATGTGCCATTTTGAAATACGGTGGCTGTTTAGAGACATACTAGCTCTGCATTTCACGTTTGCTCATTTACATGATGTAACCGAGAAAGAAATTGCGGAGGGCAGCAGTACGCCCTGGAAGCAAGGAGTCTGCCAAACCAACTGAGAAGAAGGCACCATGTGCACTGATGCTGTGCGCGGTTTGTTGGAATAACAAACAATGAAATCAAAGGTCACGTCAAACTTGTCCAACACTTGGCAAACACATATGGTGAGCTCCCCGCCTGCCACCAGCCTCCAAGCAGTTATGCTCCCTAATTCACTTCTAGTTGTTTATTCATCTTTTCTTCATAGAGCTCCCAATCCGGTCCTTAAGTACCAGTTCAACACACCTCATAAAGTTCCTTCTACTCAAGTCTCTTCTGCTGTCTCTCTCCCAACACGCTCCAGCCCTCCTCCTCTAGCCGGTGGCTAACAGGCAGCTAGTGTTGTCCACTCCATCGCCACCCCTCTTCCCGCCTCACACCAGCCCTCCTCCATGTGTGGATCGGTGGTAGCTGTGTTCTTCAAGCAGCCTGACAGAACTTGCTTGTTTCCTTCAGAACATGTAGGTCGATATATCAGTCATATCAGTGAAAGCTGGAGGTTGTCGCCGCGTATTGCCTTTTTGATGTGTGGGCTACCGTAGATGCAATACTTACTCTGAATTGCATGCCGCTAAAGAGTCAAATGTTTTTCCAAACTGGATTTTGAAAAAGTTTTATTAATGTAAAAAAATCTGGATGAAATTGTTTTCATTAAATCAACTTTTTGTTACAGGTGTTACAGGGCTTTTGTGTGGAAATAACAGATCTAGTAAAACTGAAAGAAAAAGATAAATGAAGTTCTTGACACTGACACGTGCACACACATGCATGCACACACGCACGCACGCACGCACGCACGCACACACACACACATATATAAAGCAGGCAGTGAAAAAGATTAAAAAGGCCATGACTGTGTGTGTGCCTGCTTGCGTGTGCACACAAACTTTATTAGAATCACAGAAACTTCCAACAGCACGACAAAACTTCTGCAACTTTCACAGACATTCCGCTCCACAATTTAATGTCAAGTCTGAATAAACTGCGAGGAATTTCATTAAGGCTTGTAGTCTGTCAGGATTTCACACTTTGCTCGTGGCCTTTTGAAAGAACAGACCCACTGCTTCCCCAAAAGTATAAAGATTTTCACTCCACTTCCTTTAATCTGACTCCACTCCACTGGTGTGTCAGAATCAGAGGCTGCCAAGAAGAAATTAAGTGTGTCTGTGAAATGATGGTGCTGGAGAGAGCTGAGGTTTGAAGACATTTCAGGAAGCTTGAATTGGACTTAACAGTTAAACTCTTCAGTGTAATTAATCAAAATTATTCATAAATACCAGCCAGTGCTATGAAATGTCTTTATAGTGATTTTTTTTATCTTGCAGCTAAAAACAATAAATAAATCAAATAATTCTGCTTGGATCCATTAGATACATTTTCTTCTGTCGTCTCCTCTCTAGCGCATACAAGTGTGTGTGTGTGTGTGTGTGTGTGTGTGTGTGTGTGTGTGTGTGTGTGTGTGTGTGTATTTCACAGAGCAGGATGATGAGGTACATAGTGAATTATCTCACCTTTTTGTTTCCTTTTTGTCTATAACTTTGGCTTTTGTTTTTTCTAACTCTATTTGTGTTTTAAAATTGTGACAAAAAATCTACTGTGTTATGTTCTCACAATGATTTTAAAATGTACTGTTTAGTTGCTAAAATAATTACCATTTTATGTTTTCACTGGTTTTCTTGGAAATCTGTTCTTAAAACACACCACTGCGGCTCATCAGGAAAACACTGCCGCCAGACTGTGTGTCCTTTCAGTTACCTTTGGTGACATGGTGAGGCAAGAATATTACGCCAATTGTGTTGCCAATATTGATAGTATAATTACTGCAAAGCTGAACTTAAGTCACCCCCAAATCAACTTTTTAATGCTGATCTATCCATCCATTTTAGGGTGCTTATCTGGGGTCGGGCTGCGGGGGCAGTAGCCTAAGCACGGAGGCCCAGATGTCCCTCTCCCCAGCCAATAAATATATAAATCATATAAATGAGCGTGTAATCAATCATACCGTGGACATGTGTAGTCAGTAATTTGGCACTTTAGTGCATCTTGAGCCCCCTTCAGACAGGCCATGAAAAACGGAAATGTTTCTGTCTGAATACAAACATCCGGATAACATGTTCCGGAATTTATCCGGACAAAGCCCCTAGTAACAGGTCCGGACTTGTTACGGACAGGGTGGCTGCTTCAGACTGGTGAGGTAAAGTTCCGGACAAGAGGGAGGGGGAGGAGGAGGGGACCGGGGGACGCCGTGCGCACCCAGATAGCCCGCTGCTGTAGCATGCGGCGAACCCATAAGCGAACCACGGCAGCTCGCCTCCTACGGTACCGTCTAGATGCGCGACGGAGCGCTTCACACCGCTTCAGTGATTCCTTTAACCATTGAGCTTCATCATCCAGGTCTCTTATGCGTCTTCGTGTGCGCAGAATTATGCTTAAGCGCCTCGTGATTTTTATCTTGAGAGGCGCTATAGAAATGATATTTTCTTCTCCTTCTTAACATAAGTCCGATTCCCCCCCACCCCACCCCCCGCAGCCGTCAGACATCTGGAACTTTTCCCTGCTGTGTGAACGCAGCCGAAAGGACAAGTTCCAGTACAAAAGTGGTGTGTCTGAAAACACAGTTCCGGTTAAAAACCGGATTGAATTGTCCGCAAATGTTCCAGAATGTCTATCTGAAAAGGGCTTTGGTTCCACTTTAAATATTTTACCTAAAACTGTCAGTGTTGCACCCTCTTCAGGTAAAAACTGTGCACTACATTTGAATTTAAATCTGCCATCGCGATTGGCTAAGATGTACCCTATGACATTAGCTGGTATCTAACTATGTCACAATGCCGCTGTGTGTGTATCTGTTAGTGGCTCCGCCCTCTTGGTCTGCCAGGCAACTTGTGGCAAACTTTTCAAACAGGAAATGGGAGAGGGGTTGCATTCTGGTAGGGGGGTGACTTGCTCTTTAAGAATGAATATCACACCTTCACACAGCTGAGTTGGATGCCATGATGATGCATTTCATTTCCATCAAAAACGTTTGTAATTTCTGACCAGAACCTCATGGCCTTTCTGTCCTCCAGATGCTTCTTACACCGGTGTCGCCTAGCTGCTGCAACATCCACAACCATCTTCTGTGGCATCTCTGACTTTCTTGCACTTCTTTCTCAAACCGTCACCAAACACTCGGCTCTCTCATCAACTTCATGTTCAAAATGAACTATTTCTTCATTTGACTGAGAAATACAAATGCTTATCCGACTAATTGGTTTGCCAGATCGCATAAAATAACAATGTTCACCATCTTGTTGTTTTACCACGGACTCTTCCAGTTTATACCCTGCATGTCGACAGGACAACCCCCACACCCTCTTTATCCAGCCATCATGTAATGGTTTGTGAAAAACGTGAGCGTTCCACATTGCCTACAGACTAACCACAGGAAGTACGAAGGTGCTCCAACACTATGATGCCGCTTATTTATTCATGCACATGTTTTAGGAGGATAGAAGCCACATGAGATGTGGGTCCTGCATAAAGTAAACATTCCAACCGAGTTCATTATGCCGATTACTTGCGTTTCTATGTAATGAACACTGTGGATTGCATCGAGATTATATTATTTATATGGACTCAGCATTTGCGGTCAATAGATCAATTTGATCTGCTGGTTAAAAAGTTACTTGTGGGGTGAAAAAGAAGGAAGCAGGCAGGAGTTTGTCTGGAGGACTGGGAGATGCAGGAAGATCAGAGACAGACAGGAAAATAAAAACCAACAAAACAAAGTTCTTAAAAAATAAAATGTATGTAGATTCATCCCACTACACGTTTGTACCTGTTTAAAGCAATACTTTATCAGCATGTAGTATTTATATAGTTGATACAATTCAGATCATCTTCAAAACTCCGTCCCATGCCCAGGGACGTATCTAAGCATTTTGGGGGCCGAGGTAAAATAGACCCCTGCCAGGTATTTTAAGTTGAAGTGCTATCTGTATTTTTATTAGACTTTTTATATTTGCAATAAAGTCCAAAAGTGAAGAATTTATGTTATTTATTGCTTGATTGTTCAAGCTACCTCACAGAAGTGATCTGTTGTTAAAAATTTGAATAAAAAGGTAATTAAATAAAAAAATAAGGAACATTCTGGAACTATTTCTTCCTTTTCTTATTTTTTTATGTATTAAAAGTATCGGGACTCGGTATCGGCAGATTCTCAAAATCAAATGACTCGGACTCGAGGGCAAAAAAACCTGATTGGGACATCCCTATTTATTTACTTATTTAATTTAAATTACACACAGTGAGTGTTCAGTTACCTTTCACAATCAATGTGCTGCATAGGTCGGCCTCTACTAGGCGCATCCCTACTTGATGGATTGATGAAGCGATTTTTTTCAACGACTGACCTTAATTTCGACAGTTTAAATATAGAATGCAAAGAATAAATCTGGCTCAAACAAGTATTTAATTTGTCCAATAAATGCAGCTGTGAGGAATCCTAGAAAAACAATTTGAGAACATCATTTGGCGCTACATCCCCCGAGCTTTAGTCAGCACTACATCGACAAATACTGTTGAAGTTTCAGACGTTCACACGGCGACGTCAGCTTTGCCGTGGCTGTTTCCATTCTCCAAAGACCACTTATGAATGACCAAAGACTCCCTGATGGCGCCTCTGCTTTTTTAAACAGGCTATGAAATGTGCTACACATGTAAAGCTGCCTTGCCTAACCGTTAAAAGTTGCACACTTACTGAGATATTCTTCCAGTACTAGCGCCTGAACTCGAGCCATCCTCCTTTCCCTCCTCAGAATGTCTTCTCCTTGGTAACTGGGCAGAAGGTGAAGGGTGTTTCCTACGAATCCTCCTGATAGAAGAGAAATAATTAGTAAAAAAAGAAACATTAAGGGCGGGGGGGGGGGGGGGGGTGTACAAGTTTAAATGTACATAGATGAGCATATTTCAACCAATTACAGCAACTAAAAGTGAGAATTGATAGTGATATTTAAAAGTTTAATAACTGTTTATTTTTCTTATAGGCCAGAATCAGCAACACAAAACACAACTTTTCTCTAGTTTTTTACATATGTAACACATGACTGGCAAATGTAGCTTTACTCTAAGTCATCGGTTCCCAAACTTATTTAGCCGCGCACCCCCTTCTATGTCCCGGCCATGTCGACGCACCCCCTGTTACGGCTGGAGCCTTTTTGTGTTGTGATTTCATTTTTTTGTGCATTTTATGTTGCATCTGAGGAGCCTGCCTGCAGACTATGTTGGCTCACCCTTGCTCCTCCCTGCACCAGCTGAGCTGGGTTTTCATCAGCCGCAAATTGTTTAAAGGACCAGCTGGAGCTCCTCACCAATGGGGACAATAGTGCAGAGCTGCCTTTCCTCTGGTCTGTTGTCTCCCACTTAGAACTTCGATATTGTGCTCTTACTGTTTGAACCTGTTTTGGTAAAAGTGGATTTAGATCTGTGGTGGTTAAAAGAATAATAGTCATCTTTTCTGAATTAAGAGAAATTAAATAAAACCTTTGTTAATTTTCCTTTGTGTCACGCGTCCTCCATGTTACCCCAGGCCCCCTAGACACCTGGTTGTAACACCCCCCAGCCCCACATCAGGGCATGGCTATATTATATATATATATATATATATATATATATATATATATATATATATATATATATATATATCAGACGTCAAGCTAAACAGACAGGGTTAAAAAATATGATCGACCTTTTTCCCCATCACTTTCATTTTTTAAATAGTAATTAATAAACATTCGATACCATTACAATTTCCTTTTGATTTAATTTTAAATAAATATTTAGAGTGCCCAGGTAGCACATAAATAATGCAATTTAACGGTTTTCTTAAAGTAGGAATGTTTAACCTGTGGCGCCAGCGCTCTTCTTCCTTCTGCTCTGCGTAAACCTGAACTGGTCACCTACTTGTGCGTAATCAAATGTCTATAGGGGAAAAGATGGAAAAGATATAGCCATGACGTTCACTTTTGCCTCAGACCGACTTATTGCTGTTTTATGGTGTGGCTGAATCTGCAAACCGCTGCCACACAGACTGGAATAACAAATGCTGCAGTAGTTGTGGTCAGGTTCGGAGTCACTGGCTGGAGCGGACCCGACTTTAATACGTCATCCCAAAATAGAAACTAATATCTTAATTTGACCTTGAATGAAAAATGTTACAAAACCTCTTAAAAGTTTTTATCACAGAAGAGGCAGAGCTCATTTCTGTCTTCCGTCTGACGGCGCGCCGGAGTTTGCGCAGCTTGCGCGCTTATTGAATGTGTGTGTGTGTGTGCGCGTGCGCGCGACACAGCTCCATAGAGCTTGGTTTATGCTTGACGCATTCACTTTCCGCTTGGTGATGCGGCTCGCGGATGGAACGCGCTTCACAACTTGCAGCGTTTAAGTCACCGCGTCTCGTTCTTGGCGCTATTTAAACCAGTGTTGTAAAATTACTTCTGCCCAGCCCAGATGTGCTCACTTGTGCACCCGTGAGCCGTGGTTCCGCTGGAACGCGTCTGATCTCTGACAGATGCACTCTGAACTTCAGATCTTCAGCGCGCTGTTAATAGCCTGAATGGGAATCATTTCTTGATTTATTTAGTTACATCCACAATGTTCTGTGTGTGAGGTTTACAACGTCAGAACACCTGCATGAGACAGGTGTTAATTACAATCTGCCAGAATGACTCACCACCTTCAGATTCCTCCAACACCGTTAAAAATAAGAGTTGTTTTGTGTTCCAGATTGTTTCTGTTTCCAAACACAAAAGTGTCATCATTCAGACTTTATTCCTCTACAGCTGCAGCCCTCATTTGTGTATTTAAAGACTCATTCTAGTAAAACCTCCGCTGTGTCATGAGGCAGTTAGGGCACCTTTACTCCAAAGCAAAGAAAAATGTCTCCTCAAGGTTGCATAAAATGTTAAACAACAACAGGAACTCTCCGAAGGAAACTTCACTGAAGGTCTCGAATCTCATATTAGACAAGGAACGATCAAGGACTTTTCTGTAGAAGAGAAACTTAGCTTCACTTTTAGCTAAGAGAATGAAAACCTGAGGAACGCGGGGAAGAAAGAGCACCACATACAAGGAGGAGCATGTGGCTTTATTAAATATTTATATCAGTGGGGTTCTGATGGCCAGCAGCCCTGAGGAGCATCCACTTCTGCTACAGGACGAGAAGAGACGACTTCGGTGAACAAAACCATTGGGCGTCTGACCCATTCACACTTTGAACTGCTTTCCTTTACAGTAATGTAGATAAAAAATGACTTCTAGGCATTTGAAGTTACACGGATAAAATGCTCTGAGTACAAACGCAACCGAGGTTTTCAAATTACGAAGCATCCCTGAAGCTTTGCAGACCTAAGGTAGAGGAACCGAGAGGCTGAATGTAGTTTAAGAAGAGCTGACGTGTGCATGTGAAATCAGCTTGGAGTGGTCAGCTGCAGGATGGAGAGTTCGATTATCAGCCCTGCCACATGCTGAAGTGTCATCGGGCAAGACACCAAACCCTTTAATTGTGTGAGTGAGAGCGTTTCTAGAGAGGATAAGTGCTGCAAATGTAGAGCTCAATTATATAATAGAAAGTGTGAGTGAATGACTGAACGAGGAACACGTTTTAAAGAGCACTGGAGAATTAGATATGGTTAAAAAGGTGTTACGTAAGCGTGGACCGTTAGCTCATTGTGGTGAAACTGAATTAAACCGGCGCAGTCTTTTTTTGCCTCAACACCCCTGGGACCCATCTTTAGTAGTTTTGCAAACAGGGACTACTAAATCCTATTTAAGTTGATCACAAATCAAACATAAAAGCAAGTGCAGACAGCTATCGCCAATGTTCCACCCAAAATCAGGCTGTGAAGGAAAACAACAGCCCCTACACCAGCAAGACAGCAGAGATAAACACAAAAATACCTGATGAGAGAGGCTTCTTGCTCAGCAAGTCAGAGACGGTTGCCATAGCAGCTGCTCCATTAAGTTGACCGTAAGAGTGCATCATCCTGACCCTGCAGGCTTCAGAACCGGCATCATCAGAGCCCTGGACCAACAGGAAGTAGACTGCACTCTCACCTTTCACATCGACATCTGGCACTACAGGAAAAGGCAGCAAAGTGGGAAATTTCATAAAGAACGCCTCTGGTGGAGAACTTTCTCATCATTGATGAAATTATCCACCGCTGTCGGGAAGCTTCTCATTCATTCCTATTTGTTAAATTTGGACATTTAAACGTACAACATACCTAAAACAAAAGTTTATAATCATCTGTCACATTTTACTGTTTTTTATTCATTCTCAACAAAATGCATCATTCAGTGTATTTGTTGATGTGTCACATCTCTGTTGCTTCACAAGGGCAAAAGCCTGAAAAGACAAACCAAGAATGGACTTTGGTCTCCTGGACAAAGTCTCTTTCCAGCGTTGGGAGCTTAGTTGGCTGCATGCAGGCTGGGCGATGGGAGTGACTATACAGGACAGGCTGAACAAAGCTCCAACCTGAAGACGCATGAAAAAGCCTCATTTCATTTATTCACACTTACCGGGGGTGTATGAAGTGTGTAAGAGCACAACAGTGAGCTGTACCTTTCCACGCAGCGACCTCAGCTGGTCCAAGAGAAGTTTAGCCTTGTTGGACTTCCCAGACAGGTCTCTTTTGTTAATTGTAAAGGAACAATATCATATCATGTATGTGCACATGTCTAATTCTGTTTCAGTGAATTATTATAACAAGTCAGTGAGCTCACACGAAACATTAAACAAAAAGTGTACAAATTACTTTAAAGGGGCCATATGATGGAAAAATACACTTTTTAGCTAAATATTGCTGTTTCGTCATGAATAATACCCTCAAACCTGTTTTTAGCAGCATTCGTGCTTTTTCCTGTCTCAGCTGCAAAGTTTTTATTTTATTTTGAAATCTCTGAAACAGCCTGCATTAACTTTTTTAATGCATAAGTTGTACGTCAGGCCTTGCTCCTCCCCAGAAGCTAGCCTCTGGTCTGAAACCTGTCTCCCCTGGCCAGCTCAGGCTACGTGGCTTAGGTGACTAGTGTCATGTAACAGACTTGGTAGTCTAGTGCTGTGTGTAGGTTCCCATCCCGGTCTCAGACGTAACTTTTTTCTTCTTTTTTTTTTTCAATCTTTTAGTGGTACACTGTTTAAAATCTTTATTTTATTTATTTATTTAGGACAGTGAACATTAATGAACAAAAACATACCTTTGTACAGACTGTAAATGAGCCAGATTATAGCATAACTGCTCACTTTCCTCTGTAGTCCATAATCCACAAAATATAAGGACTAATAAACAGACAGAGAATATACTAATACATATAATCCGTATACTAATATACGGACAGAGAATTCTGTTGTTGTGTCCTTGGGCAAGAGACTTAACCCCACCTTGCCTGCTGCGGGTGGTCGGAGGGACAGGTGGCGCCTGCTCGGCAGCCTCACCTCCGTCGGTGTGCCCCAGGGCAGCTGTGGCTACAAAATAGCTCATCACTACCAGGGTATGAATGTGTGTGAGAATGGATTAATGATCACTGTAGTGTAAAGCACTTTGGAGTCCTCTGACTCTGAAAGGCGCTAGCTATACAGGCGCAGGTCATTCATCATTTAATAAGGTGTTTTTTTTGCATTGTTTGTTTATTAAGCCAGTGTGAGACCATGTAAGGGGAGTAAGGGTGGGACAAAATACAGACTTGGCAAACTATTGTGATATTTATACTCACGAACGTGTACCAGTATGCGCTTTCCCCATTTCAGTTTTTTAACCACTACCACAGATTTCCATTAGGGGGCGCTCATCATGAGAATGAACTAAAACATTTGTGATATCGTACCACGAGACATGCAACACGAATCGCATCGTATCGTGAGATACCCTGAGGTTCCTAGCCGTAGCGGTGAGCAGAGAAATCAGCTAAAAAGCTGCTTGGAAATGACCAAATTCAAAGATCTTTAGAGACACAAAATATTTTGCAGAAAATAATCAATAAAACTAAAAATACAAAAACATGAAATGTGCTTCAGCTGGCTAAATAAATTAGTGACGACACCACCGAGAGCCGAACCCACATCAGCACATGGTAAAAATGAGTTTACCACTGGACTACTATAACCTAAAAAGTAGCTAACTCACCCAAGACGCCGTTGTAGGCACTTTTTGTTGGAGCGGGCGTGGGAGGAGTTTTATTAAACAAAGCATTTTGTTTTCGCTTCTAAATTCAGGCTGATGAAAATCATTTGTTTTTATCGAAGGTTTAAAATAGAATCATCTGGAACATTTCAAGACCTTAAACTAAAATAGGTCCTTTGAGCTTTTGGTTTTTCTTAAATACACAAAAATGAAAGATAATGGCTGTTCTAATAAAAGTATTAGAATTCATTGATGGGATGCACAACATGTGGTCAAATCTTAAAAAACAACATGAGGAATTTTATTAGGACTTAGATCTTGTGAATGAAGCTGAAACGTGTAAACCCTTACCTTGATTCAAGTCCTGATTATAACAAATGTTTAAACAAAACTATTAAAATAAAAGATGGTGTTTGAAGTGTTAACATGACTTCAAGATAGAGTAAGTTCTCCATTTTAAGCAAAAACACTGGATGAGGATACAGCTCAAACTGAGAGCTGGACATCAGAAAGCTGGGCAGGTCTGACAGATCAACCAGCTGGACCAAGTCTAAAAGCGGAGCGTAGTAATGGAAGACCTGCAAAACCAGAACAGAACACACAAGAAAGGAGAATCAACAAAACTCTCTCTCTCTCTCTCTCTCTCTCTCTCTCCTCTCTCTCTCTCTCTCTCTCTCTCTCTCTCTCTCTCTCTCTCTCTCTCTCTCTCTCTCTCTCTCTCTCTCTCTCTCTCTCTCTCTCTCTCTCTCTCTCTCTCTCTCTCTCTCTCTCTCTCTCTCTCTCTCTCTCTCTTCTCTCTCTCCTCTCTCTCTCTCTCTCTCTCTCTCTCTCTCTCTCTCTCTCTCTCTCTCTCTCTCTCTCTCTCTCTCTCTCTCTCTCTCTCTCTCTCTCTCTCTCTCTCTCTCTCTCTCTCTCTCTCTCTCTCTCTCTCTCTCTCTCTCTCTCTCTCTCTCTCTCTCTCTCTCTCTCTCTCTCTCTCTCTCTCTCTCTCTCTCTCTCTCTCTCTCTCTCTCTCTCTCTCTCTGAGAGAATTTATTTAGGAAAATAGAAAAAGTAAATGTACCTGTATATTAAATGTTTTGAGTAAACGCTGTTCACATCTCTCTGAGATAATTTATTTAGGAAAATAGAAAAAGTAAATGTACCTGTATATTAAATGTTTTGAGTAAACGCTGTTCACCTGAATGTGTGTGAGAATGGGTGAATTACTGATTGTGTTGTAAAGCGCCTTGGAGGGTCCCAGGACTCTAGAAAGTGCTTTATCAAATACAGGCAATTTACCATTTACAAACTTATTGTATGACTGCATGCATGTGATTTGTAATAAGAATGTTTTTAGTGTCATCATGTCTTGAAACTGTTCATTCTTCTCTATAAAAAAGAAATAATAAAAAATTAAAAATCACCATCTGCTGAAAATGCATTGGAAGGTGGATCAGTCTACGTTCCCACACCCATATATGGTCACGAGCATTGGGTAGTAGGGCTACAACGACTATTTTAATAGTCGATTAGTCACCGACTATTGAAACGATTAGTCGACTAATCGGATAATTAAGAAAAATTTCTTAAGTTTAAAGATTGCTTTAATTATGTGAATAATTATAATAAACACGAGAAAGATGGGTACTTAAATGGAAAATGCATATTTTATTGAACTTTGCTGCTGATAGGCCAATTCATACTAAAAGTAAATAAAATGCCCTGTCTAACACCAATTACGCACAGTGCCCAGTCAGAATAGACATAAATGCAAAAATAAAATTAAAATACTTTTGTCAGGCACAGTCGGGCGTAACATTAAATCTCTCTTTTTGAAAAGTGAAAATACGTTTAAAAACGTACATCCAAAAGAAACCGTATCGGCTTTTGTGTTATTTAAATCTTACTGAGGTGAATCAGACTCCGTTTCATACAAATATCCGACGTGCTTTCTCGTTAAGTGTTCATGCATCACCGAGGTGCTGCCGTGATACACATGGACTGCTTTGCAAATAATGCAGGTAATCTTTTTATTCGCCAAATCCAGGCTAGAATGCTCCCAAACTTTTGATGTTTTGGTACGCATTGCTGCTGTGTTGGACGCTGCCATTTCTGTCAGTTGGCGCTCAGCAGAGAAGCTATTGCGCATGTGCAACTCTCGGCAGAGATTGTAATGAAGTGAAATGCCTCACTCGGTCGGAAAAAACACGTCTGGCGACAACGTCAACAACGAAATTCATTGTCGACTATTTCTATTGTCGATATTTGTCGACAACATCGACGAATCGTTGCAGCCCTATTGGGTGGTGACCAAAAGAACGAGTTTTCTCTGCAGGGTTGCTGGCACTCCTTTTGAGATAAGATGAGAAGCTTGGTCATCCGGGAGTGGCTTGGAGTAGACCCGCTGCACCTCCACATCAAGAGGACCCAGTTGAGGTGGCTCGAGCATCTGGTTAGCAGGGATGGGAATTATGCCATCAACAAGTCAACTCCATGCCGTGATTTTGTTCTGCTCAGCAACTGAACAAGGTGCATTCACTGTGCTGATGAAAATCACCTGGTTTAGTTGCTGAACTGAAGAAAAACACGGCATGAAGAGGACGTGTTGATGCCACAATTCCCCATCTCCGCTGGTTAGGATGCCTCCATGTTGAAGTTTTTAAGACACATCCAAATGGGAGGAGACCTAAAGGTAGACCCAGGACACACTGAAGGATCTATGTATCTCAGCTGGCCAGGGAACACCTTAGGATTTCTCCTGGCAGTGTTGGCCTAAAGCCTGATTTATGCTTCTCCGTCTACGTCAGTGCGGAGACACGCAACGTCCTTGCGTAGGGCTCCGGCAGGCACGCAAGTACGTACGGAGTCGAGCCCACTTTTTTAAACATCCGTCGAACGAGACGGATTACGCAAGCTTGTGATTGGTCAGGACGCCTCTGTTGTTTACAGCGCCGCCATTGCAAAGAGAGCCGAGGATAACTAGTGGCAGACACGGAGAAGCTTGAAGAATACCTCGCGAAAAAACTCTAAAAATATGAACGTTTCATCCTCCCATGACTGGAGGAATGAAAAGATGCGCAGCAAGCGTTTTATTTGTGGACGGAAATGACAGGAAACCTGGGTTTAGAGGTGGGGAGCGCATGAGAGAAATATGTCCGTGTTAAAAGTCTCTTATATACACAAAAAACACATATATAAACACACTATCTTGGACCGATACATGGCAGGATGCCACAGAACAGCGCTACGCCCTCTGTTGTGCTGCCGGGCAATTGCTTTGCAACACTCCCCAGGAGACAGAGAAGTAAAAGAGCAAAACGCTTCCGTCAATCCGTGCGTGTCTGTCCCTTGCGGAGCTGACGGAGAAGCATAAACCAGGCTTAAGTGGCTGGGAGAGGAAAGCCAGGTTTTCTAAGGGCTGCTGGCCTAGCGACCTGACTCCGGATAAGCAGAAGATGATTGATGGATAGATGGACTGATTTACATGTTCTTTTAGGTGTTTGAGGTTTCTCTGGTGCTTTTTTAAAACAAAAGTTATCTGCAGTCATTTATCCCAGCAGGTGTTGAGATGTGATAGTTGGTTGTCGTCAGTGTGTTGTTGTTTTTTTCCTTCATTTTATGCCAAAACAATCATTGCCATCTGCTTCTCTGTACAGGAGTCTGATGAGATCACACACAGTTCCCGTCTCGTTCTCCGTGGACAAGCAAATGAGTCGAAACACAAACACACACCTGAATGACAGAGCAGTTTTAACTCATTAATGAGCATGCATTCAGGCTCACGCACAGAGAGAGAGCACAAACACATAACGCAGACAATAAAAAAGATAAACTATACACGTGGGGCAATTTAAAATTCAGTATTATGGTTATTAATGTCTAAAGAGCGATAATTCCTTTCATGCCTTTAATGTCAGAAGTCCAACAAACTGTGTTTGTTGCTCATCTCATTAATCTGAGTGAAGACCGTCTGTGTGTGTTATTGTGCAGCACACATGAGCCTGTAAATCCTCCTGTGAGGTTTTAATTCTGTGCTTAATAATCTACATAAGAAAAGCCATTACTGAACCACAATAGGTCATTTAATAAACCTGTTAAATGACAGGCAAAAACAATGCTGTACACAAAACATTAAAATAATCGATTAGACAGAGCCAATCACTTCTATTTCTTTTGTGAAGGCAGCTACACTGAATCATATTGGCAGGATCTGAAGAATTGTATGGAGAAGATTCTGAAGGTGGAAGTTCCGTTTGCATTAAATTTCCTGTACATAAGAAGAGGGAACAAAATATTAAAGAGTTCAGGAGACAAATACAGGTGCTTCTAAAAAAATGTGCATATTGTGATAAAGTTCATTATTGTCTGTAATGCACTGATAAACATTAGACTTTCATATATATTAGATTCATTACACACAACTGAAGTAGTTCAAGCCTTTTATTGTTTCTAATATTGATGATTTTGGCATACAGCTCATGAAAACCCAAAATTTCGATCTCTAAAAATTTGCATATCATGAAAATGTTCTCTAAACGAGCTATTAACCTAATAATCTGAATCAACTAATTAACTCTAAACACCTGCAAAAGATTCCTGAGGCTTTTAAAAACTTCCAGCCTGGTTCATTACTCAAAACTGCAATCATGGGTAAGACTGCTGACCTGACTGCTGTCCAGAAGGCCATCATTGACACCCTCAAGCAAGAGGGTAAGACACAGAAAGAAATTTCTGAATGAACAGGCTGTTCCCAGAGTGCTGTATCAAGGCACCTCAGTGGGAAGTCTGTGGGAAGGAAAAAGTGTGGCAGAAAACGTTGCACAACGAGAAGAGGTGACCGGGCCCTGAGGAAGATTGTGGAGAAGGACCGATTCCAGACCTTGGGGGACCTGCGGAAGTAGTGGACTGAGTCTGGAGTAGAAACATCCAGAGCCACCGTGTACAGGCGTGTGCAGGAAATGGGCTACAGGTGCCGCATTCCGCAGGTCAAGCCACTTTTGAACCAGAAACAGCGGCAGAAGCGCCTGACCTGGTCTACAGAGAAGCAGCACTGGACTGTTGCTCAGTGGTCCAAAGTACTTTTTTCGGATGAAAGCAAATTTTGCATGTCATTCAGAAATCAAGGTGCCAGAGTCTGGAGGAAGACTGGGCAGAGGGAAATGTCAAAATGCCTGAAGTCCAGTGTCAAGTACCCACAGTCAGTGATGGTCTGGGGTGCCATGTCAGCTGCTGGTGTTGGTCCACTGTGTTTTATCAAGGGCAGGGTCAATGCAGCTAGCTATCAGGAGATTTCTGAGCACTTCAAGATTTCATTTTTCAGTACGACCTGGCACCTGCTCACAGTGCCAAAACCACTGCTAAATGGTTTACTGACCATGGTATTACTGTGCTCAACTGGCCTGCCAGCTCTCCTGACCTGAACCCCGTAGAGAATCTGTGGGATATTGTGAAGAGAAAGTTGAGAGACGCAAGACCCAACACTCTGGATGAGCTTAAGGTCGCTATCGAAGCATCCTGGGCCTCCATAACACCTCAGCAGTGCCACAGGCTGATTGCCTCCATGCCACGCCGCATTGAAGCAGTCATTTCTGCAAAAGGATTCTCGACCAAGTATTGAGTGCAAAACTGAACATAATTATTTGATGGTTGACTTTTTTTGTATTAAAAACACTTTTCTTTTATTGGTCGGATGAAATATGCTAATTTTTTTAGATAGGAATTTTGGGTTTTCATGAGCTGTATGCCAAAATCATCAATATTAGAAACAATAAAAGGCTTGAACTACTTCAGTTGTGTGTAATGAATCTAATATATATGAAAGTCTAATGTTTATCAGTACATTACAGAAAATAATGAACTTTATTATCACAATATGCTAATTTTTTTAGAAGGACCTGTATATGTTCATGTTGGTGGAAAGAAAAAAAATAAGCCACCACTAGAATATGGTTGAGGACAGAGGTTCCTAAGTGGGAAGATTAGGTTAAGGTGATCAGTGAAAAACTGGGTAGACATTGTCTCACCGCTGAAACCAGATAAAGCTGAGTAAAATGGTATACTGTTAACCTCTTAGTTGGTGCTACAGACTTCAAATAGTTTGCTAATGTTGAATGTGGATAAAACTCTTCAGCTAATCCAAAATGCTGCAGCTTGGGTTCTCATGAGAATAAAAACGGAGATCTCTTCTGTTTTAACTTCATTATACTGGCTCGCTGATAAATTAAGAATAGATTTTAAGATCCTCCTTCTCACATATAAAGCTCTTAATAATCAAGCGCCATCACACATCAATGATCTGATTGTTCCATATGTTCCTAACAGAACACTTTGCTCTCAGACTGCAGGTTTACTGGTGGTTCCTGGAATATCTACAAATATGATGGGAGGCAGATCTTTTTGTCATCAGGCTCCTTTCTTGTGGAACAAACTCCCAGCTTTAGTCCATGAGGCTGACATTTTGTCTACTTTTAAAACTAAGCTTACATTTTTTTTGATAGGGCCTATGGTTAAATTCTGATGAGAGCCCAGGTGTGGATGAGTGGGGGAATAGAGGGAGGTGGAGTGTACAGTAGAGAATACAGTCGGTAAAGACGTTTCTCCTTGCCCCCCACATTCCTCCTGCTAAAAGGCTAGGTTATCCTGAGTTATCTCTGTAGTTATGCTGCTATAGCCTTAAGACTGCTGGAGGACACACTGACCACTTTCCACACTCTGCTCCTTTCTTCAACCACTACTCTCTAATTGCATTATTTCCTGTTAATTCAGCTGTCAAATGTTCCCTCTAAAGCTGGGCGGACACTGTGTGACTTTTTCACTCGTAGCACTCAGCTTCAGCTCAAACTGTACGACTTCCTCGCAGAGCAGGTCTCACGAGTCATGTGCTCACACTGTACGACCCAGTTCTCAGATGCGACCTGACTGCTCACACTGTACGTCTGGTAGAAACACGTCGGACCTAAAATATGCTAAAAATAGCAGTTTTTACACAACACGTCAGACTTTTGTCTTGTGTTGCCTGTTGTCCTTCGGGAGTGCTGCAGGAGGACACACAGGGATTTATGGGGGTTGGATGAGGAAAACGAAATAAAGAAAGTAAATCTGTGTTTTGTGACCAGTTTAATTTGACATGAACATGACAAACACGCTTTCTTGACAATCTTTGTCATTGTGTGTAAAAGATGTGTAGAAATAAAAATGAACAACGTGTGTCATTAGGGAAATAGCGGGTGAGCTGTGTTGACGCATGATTACGCATGCGCCGTGAGCGGTTCTGGTACTTTTTGGGTCACAGTCGCTCGCTGCGCCGCTTCAACCCTCACGAGGAACGAGCAAAACATCAAACACCCCAGAAGTCCGTGCGAGCTCACGATTGCTGATCGGTAGCTGGCCACCTGGTGTTAATCGCCTCTCGTAACCCCCTGTACACTACACGACACTCAGCGCAAAACGCGCCCCGATCTTGTGTATTCTCGCACGAGTGGAAAATCGGCTCAAAAAAGTGAAAAAGTCGCACAGTGTACGCCCGGCTTAAGTGTTTTTCTCCCCAGAAGAAGCTACACTGGCGTTCTGCTGAGCTGTGATGGCCTCCTGGTGGGCGGCACACTGTTGCCAACCACTAAACATTCTCCCTCTCCTAATATTAACATTTTACTTTCTTCAACATAAAATGTGCTACTACTAGTTCATCTGTTGAATTAATTATAAATTCCCTCAGATAAAGACAAGATGCAGTAAGTTTATATCTTACTAAATAGAATATCTCACAATGTATACAGCTATAGGAAAACTAATTGTGTGTGTGTGTGTGTGTGTGTGTGTGTGTGTGTGTGTGTGTGTGTGTGTGTGTGTGTGTGTGTGTGTGTGTGTGTGTGTGTGTGTGTGTGTGTGCTCTGTCTTCTCGATCCCCAGTGAGTCATGGAGGATGGCTGCTTATACTGAGCCAGGATCCTCTGGAGGTGTCTTCTTGTTAAAAGGGAGTTTTCCTCTCCACTGTCGCAACATGCTTGCTTAGTATGAGGATTGCTGTGAAGACTTTGACACTAGTCAGTGACTTGATGCAGTCAGCTGGTTCCTTATATAGGAAACTGTAATCCAATTGGCATAATGAACTGAACTCATCTGGAATGTTTTATTTTGTGAAGTGCCTCGAGACAACTCTTGTGATTTGGCTCTATATGACTAAACTGAATTAAGGATATTTTTATTTACTTGATTTCTTTATTATTTGTTCTTCTTTCCTTTTTAATAAGTTGAAAGAATTATGTCAGAAGTGTTAGAAATTACAAAAAGAACTGGAAAATCAGAGGCAGCAATGGAACCTGGTTTTATTTCTGAAGTTACTGTGATTATTTAGGATGGGGCATGACACTAAGGTGGTTTAAGTCCATTTCCAGTACAGAAAACTTGTGCATACCTTTTGTACTTTGATTTTTATTTATTTTTTTGGCTATATGATATTCTAACAAGTGTATGTTGTGGATGAGCATAAAAAATAAATAATATAAAGTTGCAATATAAAGCCTGGCAAAATTATTTTCTTGTGCTTTTTACATTTCTGTTTTATACATTTGTACCAAACTCACAGGGCTGTAGGTTCAAACATGTGCCTGCACCAGTATGACCCGGTAGCTAACTTAAATGTTTCTAAAAGGGGAAATCATACAAAATTAAATCACCATGCGTGAGTACGACTGTGGATGTTTGGAGTTTTACTCATTTTCAGTTTCTCTTTTGTTTCATTAAACTCATTGGCCAACATTATGGTACCCAGAAATACTAGCTGTACCTACATTTTAGACCTTTTAGCTCTATAATAGGATTAGTACATTCTTCAAACTTCTTCTCCATTGAACTCTGTTTAAGTCGTCTGCCTCCTTGTGGAACGTCTAAGCACTGCAGGAGGTAAGTGCCAATCATCTTTAATTAATACTGTTTAATACTGTTTTTTTTCCTTCATCTGTAAGTGTAATAATGTTTTAAAAGGAAATGTACAATCAGAATAAACATGTATTTATTTATTTTCCTCATTCAATGCTTTCAATAGTTATACAATTGCTTTCTTGATATTGCCAATAAATAGATCAATCTTTTTAGGAAAAAAAAGTTTCCAATAGTCACATGTCAAGCTTTAAAGAGTCAAATAAATTACTTAAAAATATATTTTTGGATGGTTAGGGTTGTGTAAATTTAGCCACTGTAACGCTCAACCTGAACACTATAAAAGTTGTTCTGGCCAGTTTAACATTTACACTAGGGATGAGCCGGATACTCGTTGACGAATATCCGGTACGGATAAAGCATTTTTGACGAATACGAGCATGAAACGAGTAAAACGGGTCAATATCTGTAATCGTGCTGAAGGAAAATCTTCATTGGGTAACTGACTGTCTTCACGCTCTGTGATTGGCCAGTCACATAGAGCGCCCGCCCCTCCCCACACACAAAACTCTGCAGCCGGCCGGGAGCGCAGTCCGTCCTGTTCATCCACGCACACACACAGACAGTAACGGATATCGCTGTGATTGCTTCACTGTTTCTCACGTTTCTTCAGTTTTCCCTAGGTTTTCTTCAGCTCGCCTCTTTTTCGGTTGAATATTTAAAGTGACTTTTTTCGTAACTTACATGGTGAGTTTGACAAGGCGGAGCTGACGTGCTGAGTCACTACCTCCGCTCCGGTCTGGTTTTTTTTTTATTTTTTTGAAATCTCTCTCACTCACTCACTCACTCACACAAATCAACATTGTTTTGTTTAACTTTGTGTGGGAAAATACCAAGAATGTTAAGAAAAAAATCTGTTTAATCAAATTAAAATTAAAAAAAAATATATATATAAAGTTGTGTCTGGTTCTAGCATTTCATATTTCCTAGTTCCTACTGCATGAGTCCAGATGTATTAATCCATGCACTCAAATATTAATGTTCTGATTTTATTGAAACACTTGTTCTGTAATAGTTCCTTTACTATTGTGATCAAAAATATTTAATCTCAATTCTGAGGCTGCTCTGTAAATAGTTTTCAAATAAACAATACACATAACAACTTCTGATCAATCCATATCAATTTCAGACTTAAAATAATATATTGATGTAAACCACGCCCACTTCCGGGTTATGCCACGCCCATTCCGAGTACAGATACAGATACAGATAATTTAGTTGGTTGAACAGATACAGATACAGATACAGATAGTGGTGTACTCGCTCATCCCTAATTTACACTAAAGATTATTTAGTTAGCCCTACTGATTTAATGGATGGTCTCAGGTTTGATTAAAGGACCAACAGGAGATGAACCTGCATAAACCTCATTTTATTGAACAGATGGGAGGTAAAATGAGGGCAACTGAGGTTAAAGAAACACAAAAAACCCTCAGCTACTCTCTACTCATCCCATCAATCAAAACATCCCATTGAGATTACCTCTATTATAACCTGGTTTTGAAGCTAAACAATCCCAAAGATTGCTTCATTTCAAGCCATCCACACAGACAATCCTTGGATTAAGTGCAGACCCTACAGCACTGTGGCAGAAGACTCCGTTTACCATTTGGGGTACAAATCTCTATCAGTGAGAACTAAAGGGAAAAGGTGTTAGACCCTACAGATAAAAACAAAATAGCGACTAATTCTGATTAAAGCTTCATTATGCAGCCACAGCCTCAAGTCAGTGCGTTCAATTACCCCAAATTGACGTTGGTGTTAGTGGTTAAACCCAACAAAGGGTTTAGCAGTACAGAACGTCTGGTGTGAGGGAGCCTTACCTCAGAGTTTAGTGTGTGATCTGCGGTGGTGTACAGAGCCTGCAAGGGACTTGGTTCTGATTGCGGATGAGCACGCAGAGAAAAGCCATCAAACCGGAGCTCTGATGCACACTGACACACACCCACAGAGAGAAACACGAGTTAGAAAACATCCAGTCTCGCTCTCTGCAGAATGAAGTAAATGCATGCTGGCCAAACCTTGAAAATAACATTTTCTTAGCAACTTGGGACTTTTTGTCGCAATAACCGACATCTTGAATGCGGATGGCTTAGTCGTGGCTGTGCATCCTTTTTTGTGAGTTTCATCAAAATACATGTGTGGCGTTAGCTATGATGCCAAAAAAACAGGGTTGACTTAATGGCTATTTGGTTTAACCCTTAAATGGTGTTAGTAGATCAAAGAAAGAGATCTTAAAGTCCATCTACACCACATATGTCAGACTCAAGGCCCGCGGGCCAGATGCGGCCCGCGGAGCATTTTTATGTGGCCCGCGAGATAAATATCAAAAATATATTAAAACTGGCCCGCTGGCCAATTTTACCGCAAAGACTTCAACTCCCATGATGTTTTGCGGCGTCAGCGCGGAGGCGACGCGCCCCCTCCTTGGTTTTTTCCAGCCCGAGGCAGTCAGGGGTAGTTGGGCGTCTGCAGCCCCGCTGTCTCGGACAAACTACACTCCTCTCACTCAGCGCCGAGTTCACTCAGCTGTTTTCTGACATTGAAGCCCAGAAACGGAGATTCTAGCCGCTCAGTAATGTGTTCACGACTTAAAGAGGAAGTTTTCCAACTAACGTCCGGACAGAGCTGATGTAACTCCAGCGAGCAGCGACGCGCTCAAACCAGCATGACTCTTTGGCTGCTGTCGTGTTTCCTCCCCGACACACAACAACGTGGTCAAGCTGCTCAGACATGTTCATCAGCACAAACCTATGTGAGCACCTGTTGTCATCTAATGTTGTCAATATTATGATGAAGATGAACAAAACAACAGGAGTCTCCTCCTCAGCTCAGATCAATCCCATGATGCAGGTATCTGGCTGGAACAGGTGAGCATCACAGTAAACCAGTGGAGCAAACTGAGCTTTAAATATGTTGGTTTTATGCTCTTTTTCTGCTCCAAAACATGAAAGTTAACAGGTGAGATGTTGCATTTTCATTTAAGATAAAATTATATTTTATTTTGTTGTTGGCCCGTGAGAAAAGATTTAACCTACAGTAAACAGGAAGTGGAAAGGCTGCAGATAGATGAATAGAATAGAAAATCCCTTTATTGTTCCTCAGTGGGGAAAGCTAGATGTCACAGCAGCGATGACACTTATTACAGGAGAAAAAAAGGAGAATAAAAAATAAGAAAAATGAACAAACAAGAAAACATAAATCCTGAATAGATTTTAAAAATGCTGAATATACCACAAGTAATGAATACCACTGATGCCTTTTATTTAAAACGGACTTGCTCGTGTGTAATTTGGTTATTCCACATTCAGTGTTAATGCAGACACAAGTTTGTTTCCAAATTTAAAGGTTCAAAATTGCATACATGTTGATAAATAAAATGTGCAAATTTGCCGTCACTTTTTCAAAAAATATTAAGTTTGGCCCTCGACTCTATCCCAGAGTCTCATTTCGGCCCCGTGTGAGTTTGAGTTTGACACCCCTGCTCTAGTGGCTCAAGGGACAATGTACTAAGAGACGAGCATGAACACAAAAACATAGTTGCCCATCTTTGAACTTTCTGTAGCAGGCAACAATAAACTGTCTGATATCTTCTGTTAGATGGAAAATAATCCTGCTATGCTGCTGTCCCATGGGTGTATAAATGCAGGTACTTAATAGATAAGTACACAAAAATTAGCTGCATTACATGACAATGATAAGGGTCTCATTTTAAGACGAGCTTGTACTCGTTCGGGAGTGCTTCTTTGTTCCACCTCCCCAGCTGGGAACCTTTTACCAGCTGACAGCTGGAGCAGACTTTCTTCTGAAGGCAGCTGCTCAGAAAAGGTCATTTTCATGAAGGAGAAGTTGGATGCTTGCCTCAGCATACTCACATCAAAACAGAGAGCAGGAAGGGCTGAAGAAAAAAATTAGTATCCAAGCAATCGTGTATCTGGTTAACATGAATATAGATACGCACCAATCAGCCTGAAGGACGAATAAAGAGTTGCTACAACTCAATGTGGTGAAATATTATTCAGCGTTTTATGCTGCCTCCGTTTTTAATCAATTATATTATTATGGTGCTCTTAAAGCGACTTTACGGAGTTTAGAATTTTTATGCTCACGATTGCCCCCTCAGGCCAAAAGCGTAACGGCAGCTTCAATAGTAGGCTCGTGCACGAGGCGCGCATGCTGTACGTGCACACTCCTTAACGAAAATAACAGCTGAGAGTCCCATGTGTGTGTGTGTGTGTGTGTGTGTGTGTGTGTGTGTGTCGGAGGACAGGAGAACGCACAGCTAATTAATTAAATAATTTGGTTATAGGGATATGATTTTCTACATCTGTTTATTTTTATTTTTACTAATATGATTATTTTTTATCTGACAGCATTTATTTAACAGCACTTGGGACATAAATATGGCACGGGCCTGAGAGGATCGGACCTCAGACATGTTATTCACACACATGCTTCAGCACATTAAAACATTCAGCTGAAACGTTTGATGGTAGTAATCGTGCCAAAACGGGCATGCCCAGACCAGGCAGAGGCAGCTCTGCCATGGTAATGTAGACAGCTCAAAGATATTTCCCAAGACCCCTCAGTGACCCGAGGGCAAGCGCTCCAAACTCATTCAGCAGCAGAGACAGACTGGTCCCCAAGGGAAAATGTGTGGACATTTGTCTTTTAGCTCTGAATGCTCTGCAGGAGTCATGTGGAACGAAAAGGGAAGCATGAAAATAAAACCTGATACTCTAATCAAGTTAGAAATTCAGAATTATTTCTGTTATTCAGCTCTTCTAAATCAATTAGGTCTGATGCAACTTTTCTGTTTTCGTGTCTGGACGGTGTCACAGGTCAGAACTTATTAAAATAAACACAGAGAACATTTAGCTAAATTCTCAAGTGCCAAATAAAGTCTGTTCTCCACGATTTTCTCCTGGTCTCCACGGCACCTGATAATGGTGAAGCCACACTAAACAAGCACATTCTAGACTATTGGAACGTAATCTCACTGATGCATGATCACAAAGTTGGGTCAAAGAGTTCTCTTTGATTAGGGCATTAGGCTTCTAATAGATATTTGATTGCTTTATCTTAAATATTTTAGTTATTGCCATCATATCACAAATAATATCAACTAGCATTCATTTAAAGGTTAAACAGAAGATGCAGAATCAACATGATGCATTAGTGCAGGAAACACTTGCACATATCGACTTGGGACAGTCCCCCTGCAGCAGGTCTCTGAGCAAAACCTGCTGACAGACTGAAACTACATCAAGTCCGAGCAGCAGCAGACTGGATCTGAGGGTGGGCTCACGGCACACACTTAAAAAGCAGGTGAACGTCCTCGCAGTAGGTTTGGGTTCACTAAGTTTTGTCATTACAGACAATTAAAAAGTGATTTACGAGGCTACAGAATGGATCCCTTTAGACAAGAAGCAGCGTGTGCAGCATTCGCCACAGGCGCTCTGATCATATGCATTAACAGATCTCGTTCAGTGCTGGGAGACTGAAAATGTGAGACGGATAAGTATTCTTCTGCTGCTGCTCGTGTAGTGTATATCTGCTCGGCCCTGATGGAGTGGCTCTGCTCAGCAGGCTGTCACACTGCTGCACACTCACCCTGAAGTAGATCCGAAGCCAGTCACCGCACAAGAGCAGCTCCTGAACGAGCCTTAGCTCAGAGGACAGAGAAGCTGCACGCTCTGTTGCATTTTCCCTGTTTTCAGTTTCAAATGTAAAACCTGTGATTTTCTCTGATCATTTCCAACAGAAGGTTTTTAAAGAAAAGTTATTGATGTTAACATGGTTGTCATTTTACACACCGCAGTATCTTATCTAAACTTACATCATCAGACATTTTATGGTGGAGATAGTTCAAATAAACCAAATCTGACCTTCTTCTCTCTGATGACCAGGCCTCCTCTCCACATTTCTCTGTAGTCGATGCAGCTGAGCAGGTCAGCAGGCTCGACCAGACCCGCGCTCAGGGAGGACGCGGCCTTCTGCCACCTGAAGAATTGAAAATGATTCCTTGAACTTCAGTTAACATCTGACCCGCCTAAACCTCCATTGATGATTAAATAAATAATAAAAACCTGCTGCATTGTGAACATTCTCTGGGACCTTCTGGGCATTTAGCAGGATTTTGTATGAAATTTAAACGTTAAGCTGATCATACTTTTATATCTAACTCCCTCTAGTGGTGAACGTGGGTCATTACAACCAATGCAAAATGAGATGAAAAGGCTTCAGAACAAACACGAGAAAGAAGCACAACATTTCTGGGTATCAAATAAAGAAATAAACTAATACTTGGTAAAAAATAAATAAAAAGATTTTATTTTAATTTATTGTTTACAACATAAAACAGAAAAGAGTCTCCTTACCCAGCAGTATGCTCTGTAACCACGGTGATTTTTGCAGAATGCCAGCAGGCCATGTGTTTAAGGGCTCCCAACAGAGGCAGCAGGTCTTTAACAGGCGGGGGCTGTTCACAAGGAGCCAGAAACAGAACATCCAGCAAGGCTTTACCTAGGAAGGAGGAATGGGACAGTTCACTTTGTTGTGCTGCTTTACTTTTTAACCACTTACATTAGAGAACTCCTGTATTATATGGATGATGTGAGCTACCAGTGTTTAATCAGAGACACGTTTAAAATAAGTAACCAGGTCAGGAATTATCTTCAGTGTGACTGCAGCAGAAACAGACATAGTTTTAATTTACAACCCCTTATTATAGACTAGGGATGCACCGATCAGGTTTTTTGCTGCCGATCACCGATACCGATATCAAAGAATGCTGATCACCGATCACGTGGATTGGCCAGAAATTTTCTACAACATTATAATGAGTGCTACAAACTACATAATCTGGGAATAAAGGAAATGTAACCTAATCTCAAATGGTCTGATCGGTCTGCTTTGATCTATTTTGAAAACTCCAATCAAAACCGATAGGGGCGCTATCGGCCGATTGGGATCAAATGCCGATCCATCGGTGCATCCCGATTATAGACAGCTTACAGGTGCTGGCCAGTAAATTAGAATATCATCAAAAGGTTGAAAATATTTCAGTAATTCCATTCAAAACGTGAAACTTGTACATTATATTCATGCAATGCACACAGACCAATGTATTTCCGATGTTTATTACGTTTAATTTTGATATTTATAGGTGACAACCAATGAAAACATCAAATCTGGTATCTCAGAAAATTAGAATATTCTAAAGGCCAATGAAAAAATGTTTGTTTCTCTAATGTTGGCCAACTGAAAAGAATGAACATGAAAAGAATGTGCATGTATAGCACTCAATACTTAGTCGGGGCTCCTTTTGCCTCAATAACTGCAGTAATGCGGCGTGGCATGGACTCGATCAGTCTGTGGCACTGCTCAGGTGTTATGAGAGCCCAGGTTGCTCTGATAGTCGTCTTCAGCTCCTCTGCATTGTTGGGTCTAGCGTATTGCATCCTCCGCTTCACAATACCCCATAGATTTTCTATGGGGTTAAGGTCAGGCGAGTTTGCTGGCCAATCAAGGACAGGGATACCATGGTCCTTGAACCAGGTGCTGGTGGTTTTGGCACTGTGTGCAGGTGCCAAGTCCTGTTGAAAGGTGAAGTCTGCATCCCCATAAAGTTGGTCAGCAGCAGGAAGCATGAAGTGCTCTAAAACTTCCTGGTAGACGGCTGCATTGACCCTGGACCTCAGGAAACAGAGTGGGCCAACACCGGCAGATGACATGGCACCCCACACCATCACTGACGGTGGAAACTTTACACTGGACCTCATGCAACGTGGATTCTGTGCTTCTCCGCTCTTCCTCCAGACTCTGGGTCCTTGATTTCCAAAGGAAATGCAGAACTTGCTTTCATCAGAAAACATAACTTTGGACCACTCAGCATCAGTCCAGTCCTTTTTGTCCTTGGCCCAGGCGAGACGCTTCTTGCACTGTTTCTTGTTCAAGAGTGGCTTGACACACGGAATGCGACACCTGAATCCCATGTCTTTCATGAGTCTCCTCGTGGTGGTTCTTGAAGCGCTGACTCCAGCTGCAGTCCACTCTTTGTGGATCTCCCCCACATTTTTGAATGGGTTTGTCGTCACAATTCTCTGCAGGGTGCGGTTATCCCTAGAGCTTGTACACTTTTTTCTACCACATTTTTTCCGTCCCTTCGCCTGTCTGTTAATGTGCTTGGACACAGAGCTCTGCGAACAGCCAGCTTCTTTAGCAATCACCTTTTGTGTCTTGCCCTCCTTGTGCAAGGTGTCAATGATTGTCTTTTGGACAGCTGTTAAGTCAGAAGTCTTCCCCATGATTGTGGTGCCTTCAAAACAAGACTGAGGGACCTTTTAAAGGCCTTTGCAGGTGTTTTGAGTAAATCAGCTGATTAGAGTGGCAGCAGGTGTCTTCTATATTCAGCCTTTTCAGAATATTCTAATTTTTTGAGATACCAAATTTGGAGTTTTCATTAGTTGTCACTTATGAATATCAAATTTAAATGTAATGAACATTGGAAATACATTGGTCTGTGTGCATTGCATGAATATAATGTACAAGTTTCACGTTTTGAATGGAATTACTGAAATATTTTCAACCTTTTGATGATATTCTAATTTACTGGCCAGCACCTGTATAAACATGATGTTTGCTGCTGTAAACGTCTCACTTTTGACACATGGAGACATTACACTGAGAAACGTGAAGGCTGAGCTGTGCAACGTGTGAAAACATTTCAATAACCACCACAGAACAATATGTGCTGGACTACTTTAACAGATTCATTAGAGCGAAACTAAAATCTCCTAAATAACAGGAAGTGGATGCTGTGCTTTGACCAATCCTACCTGGAGGTGGCAGCTTGTCTGACAACACATGAAGTCCTTCTGCAGCCTCATCTAGCAGCCTGTTTAACAGAGATATTCAGAATACATCGGCATAGAACCATCCCATAATTTCTTCCTCGATTACCGGTTGTCCTCGTTGTTTTACTTTTACGTGTGCGTTAAATTTAAGTCCGAGATTTGTAAGAAAATGCTTCTTATTTATTATGAAGGTACATTTATAGGAAAATGGTTCTTTACAGAAAAACAGGCCAAATACAATCAGCGCTCACTCTGTGAGTGACAGCTGCTCCTCCCTTCGATCTGCTTCCTCCTGGTTTTTCAGTGAAGTCAGACATTCCTCAACAGCCGTACACCTCTCCTCCTCCTCAGAGTCAGCTGTGTGATGACTTGTCACCAGTTCTTCCCAGTCAGAGCTGCAAAACTTGATTGAAACCAGAGTTAATTAAAAGAACTTGATTAAAATCACAAACGGATGGTCTGAATGAGGAAATATATCTGCATCTTGCTTGTACACATGATCTATGACGAATGCATCCACAACGACACCAGGTGTTTATCAAACTTCTGATCATGAATAATGCTAAAGCTACTGCTCGAGAGTTATCTACAGACAAAACGGCACAGCAGTTTCTAGAATAAAACACGTATACTGGGTTTTAAGTGGTCAAGAACAGAAACAGAGAGATTCGTAGTAAAGTGTTCCAAGTTGATTAACATTAGCTGTACAACAGCAATGGTTCGTTCACTAGATTTCTGATTATTTTATTCAGTTTTAACCAATTTATAAGAAAATAATTATCTCAAGTGTGGCTAAAACTCTGCTTGTGTTTTGAGCAACGTTTTTGCTAACTAGTATTTTCCAAAGTCATCAGGAATGTTTTCCAGTTTCCAGAGGTGTGACCAAGTCACTGCTTTGCAAGTCACAAGTCTTTCCAGTCAAGTCTCGAGTCAAGTCCAAGTCAAAGACAAACAAGTCGAGTTCAAAGTCAATGATGTGGAAGTCCAAGTCCTTAACTCTGAATTTTCAAGTCATAATCGAGTCATCTGTCAAACTTGTATTTAATGACGATGATAATAAATACATTCCAGAAATAAAGCTGATATAATAATGATTCTAAACAAAGAGCTGCTGCAGTTAGCGGTACAACATCAAACCCAGAACCAAGAATGATTCATGATTTCCGTCCATGTCGTGCCACTTTTGTGCTAAAATATCAAATATGCTCAAGTCATCATCAAGTCAACAGATGCAAGTCGATTCAATTTGCAAGTCATCGACGTTCAAGTCTGAGTCAAGTCATAAGTCTTTATAGATTTTATCAAGTCAGGTCAGAAGTCATTAAAATAATGACTCAAGTCTGACTCGAGACCAAGTCGTGTGACTCGAGTCCACACCTCTGCCAGTTTCTCACCTGTGATGCCGACTGGCAAGCCTGAACAGCAAAGTAGCACCTCGGAGGTGTCGGGCAGCCACTCAGCGAGCAGGCTGGGAAACAGGAAGACAGAGGTGAGAGGAAGTTGGTGTGAAAACAGCAGCTGTGTGAATAAAACTCAGTTAAAAGTTCTCACACCTGGAAACACAGAAAGCGGTTTGGCCGAGTCCTGAATGGACATCTCCACAAGTGTGCTGTAGACATTCTTTATTTGCGCCAAACCTGCAGACAGGGACACAGCAGTCAAAGTTTGCTCACAAACAACAGATTTATTCCATATTAAAAATAGATAAAGAACATTTATTGACTTTCTTATGAGGCAGGCACTTTATTCAGGATATAATAAATGTGCTGCTTTTCGTCAAAATGTAATCCTGACAGTAATAAAACTATTGACATCCTCAACAATTCAAACACCAAGACATGTAGCTGTAATCTGTGTGGCCATAATAAAGTATAGTGGTTTTAGAGTAATGTCAGGAGGTGTGGACTCGAGTCACATGACTTGGACTTGAGTCATTATTTTAATGACTTGTGACTTGACTTGATAAAATCTATTAAGACTTACGACTTGACTCGAGACTTGAGATTTACTTGTGACTTGCAAAGCAGTGACTTGGTCATACCTCTGGTAATGTCTGCATTTGTCTTATTGTTTCCGAGTTCATTTTAAATCAGGACAGTGTCTAAACTGTCTTTACTAATCTAGTGTTTTTGTAATTCCTGTTCTGTTTATGACACTAAAGAATCCGGTTAGCTTTAAGTGCTAAAACAACACAACTACTTTAAAAGAACCCTTCGCTACTATGATATGAGACAGGCCATAGATATTTAGGTAGGGTCAGTAAAACTGTAACTACACCTGAAAACAATGTGGCGCTAAACAAATAGCGTCATTTGCCTCTGAAGCGACTGTCCTGGCTAGCTAAGCAGCCTTAGCACAGCTAACTTTGGAAGCGCAGGACGGACTTCTTAGTAAAACTTACGTGCATCATCTTCCGTGAAGTTGTCTGACGTTTGGCAAAAGTAAATAACCAACACATAGCGGTCCATCGTGCAAAAACATCTGTAAATACTGTTTGGTGTGACGTCAATTTCCCGCCAGCTCTTCTTCTATTGTAGAAATAACTTCATGAAGTTAAACTCGCCACACCGCCCTCTAACGGACTGACCATGAACTGACACAGGTCAGCTTCCACAACCGTGTCTCTCCACTTGCGAGTGAAACTCGCAACAACTGGAAAATCCAGCAAAAGTCAAATTATTTCAGTAATTCAGCGGAGGCTGATCAACTATCTAAAGGCTCAGGAACCCTTTGCAGATGTTTTGGATTAATTAGCTGATTAGAGAGTGAATTGGGCCTGGATAATTGAACCTATTCATAGTATTCTAAGTGTTTTTTATACTAAGCAAGCATGTAGTGACAGTGGAAAATAAAAAACCCCTTTCACAGGAAGAAACCTCCAAAAGAAGCAGGCTCAGTATGATCAGTCGTCTCCCAATCATGTTTTCTTCTTAATGTTATTTGTGAAGCACTATGTGACTCTTTCTGTGCTGCATAAATAAACTAAACTAACCTGCTCACTTATATGCTCTAATTGGCTAAGACTGCAAATTTATGCTGTAATTTCATTTTCTGTAACAGATGACGCTGCGGCGCAGGACCCCGTCCAAGTTTCTTCAGATTAGCTGTTCACTGTCACAACATGCCGGTGAGGGAAGGAAGCAGGCAGGCAGGCAGGCAGGCAGGCAGGCAATCCAGAATGAGTTTATAGTCTTTAATCTTGAACACACACTGGACAATGAAACAATGAGCCACCCAGACAAAATGGACTAACAGGGTTTAAATACAGGAGGAGCTGGGACCTTGGGTGATTGGGAGACGAGAGGCAGGTGGGAGCAATTAACATGGACACAGGACTGAACAGAATGGGGAGACAGGACAGGGTGTGACATTCACTATGACCCAGAAACAATTTCAAGTTGAAATGGTAAATGGCCTGTATCTGGTGTAGCACCTTCTGGAGTCCTGGAACCCCCCAAAGGCACTTTACAATAGAATCAGTCATTCACCCATTCACTACCTGGTGGTATAAAATGATCAAAGTAAACCCACATGCATGAGGGAGAAAATGGTTGCATCACACAGAAAGGTTGCATCTTGATTTAGAACCAGCAACCTCACTGAGAGGCTACAGCACCAACACCTTTTCTACCATGCAGCAGCCCCATGCGCACCTTGTTCTTGGCGTGTGTGTTTGTTCGGTGGGACATTGGCTCTGCGGGCCTCAAGAGGCCCAGAGTGGGACCCTGCAAGGACGGACTGGCCATCTGGTGTATCGGGGGAGAGGGAGGGGAGACCGGGAGTCTGCCCCACTGATTGAGAACTACGTGCTTTAGTCACCAATTAACCTAGCTGTTTTACATGACACTGAACAAATAAGCTAGTAACTAAATGGTAAAATGGTAAATGGCCTGTATTTGATATAGCGCCTTATAGAGTCCTGGAACCCCCCAAGGCGCTTTACAACCCAATCAGTCATTCACCCATTCACACACACATTCATACACTGGTGGGGATGAGCAACGATGTAGCCACAGCTGCCCTGGGGCGCACTGACAGAGGTGAGGCTGCCGAGCACTGGTACCACCAGTTTCTCCGACCACCACCAGCAGGCAACTTGGGTTAAGTGTCTTGCCCAAGGACACAACGACAGCGACAGACTGAGCGGGGCTCGAACCTGCAACCTTCCGATTACGGGGCGAGCACTTAACTCCTGTGCCACCATCGCCCCTGTAACTACTACTACTACAGTAAGAATAATCAAGTAACAATAAAAATATCTACACTGAAACATAAAAACAATCAGTTAGAGCGACAAAAACTGTAACGTGGGCAGCAGTAGCTCAGGAGGTAGAGCGGGTTGTCCAGCGATCGGAGCGTAGTATCATTCCCAGATCCCGGCAGAGAATGCTCCTGTTGTGTCCTTGGGCAAGACACTTAATCCACCGGTGGATGATGCAATGTAGTGTAAAGCGCTTTGGAGTCCTCTAACTCTGAAAGGTGCTACACAAGTGTGGGTCATTTATAAAAGATCCCTCAAAGGACATCAGTTTTGTTGTATGACCCTACACAGAAGCGGCTTGTTTACATGGGGGAGAATACGCTAGCGTCATACAGAAAGGTTGCTGCTGGAATTTGGACCAGCAACATTGTTGTAAGGCTAAAGGGTTAACATATTCTCCACCACACAGTCCCATTTTTCCATGTGTCTGTGTGTTGGGGAGGTGTCGTCCACCAGTCTATATGTTCAGAGACTCTCTTGGTCAGCTTGCTTCCCACACCAAACCATCTGTCAGGAATCTTGGCATGACCTTTGACCCAGCTCTCACCCTGGATTCTCATGTCAGTTCTCTTGTTCGCTCTTCCTTCTTCCATCTCAGGAACATTGCTAAGCTGAGTCCCATTCTGTCCCGCTCTGAACTTGAGACAGTTCTCCACTCCTTCATCTCCTCACGCTTAGACTACTGTAACTCTCTTTTCACGTGTCTGAGCAGAACCTCCCTGAACCGTCTACAGGTGGTTCAGAATGCCTGTGCTCGGCTTCTGACCAAGTCCTCCAAACACACCCACATCACCCCGCTTCTCCTCCAGCTTCACCGGCTGCCAGTCAACTTCAGGGTTCATTTCAAGATCCTGGTTCTGGTCTATAGGGCCTTGCATGGACAAGCACCATCTTACATTGGTGATCTTCTTAGTCCCTACACCCCCAGCAGGTCCCTGAGGTCCAGTGATCAAAGCCTACTGGTTGTGCAGCACCAGGCTACAGACCAAAGGTGACAGATCATTTGCTGCTGTGGCCCCCAGACTCTGGAACTCTCTCCTCCTGAGCCTGAGATCAGTGGACTCAGTGGTCTCCTTCAAAAAGCAGCTGAAGACTCACTTGTTCAAGCTGGCTTTTGTATAACCTTCTTCACCACTCTCTCTTTATTCTGCTCTCCCCACCTATTCCACCTTCCTCAGGATCCACTGATTTCCCTCTTTCCTATTCACTCTCTCTCTTTCTTAACATTTTTTCTTTTAAATCGCAATTGCTTATTCTTGCTCATTTTAAATATATTTTTAAACATTTTCTGAATGCTTTTTTATATTTTTACAATCTTTTACATTTTTTGTTTTTGTGAAGCGCCTCATGATTTTTTATCTTGAGAGGCGCTATAGAAATGATATTTTCTTCTTCTTCTTTTTCTTCTTCTTCTTCTTCTTCTTCTTCTTCTTCTTCTTCTTCTTCTTCAGTCAGAGGAGTTGATTTTGTGTTTCCATAGATGTGCTGGAGTCATAAACTCCATGAAAGGTTCCCCTGATGTTTTCTGACTGGTTGTGGAACCTCGTCTTTGGGGCTTAAGTCTTTAGGGGAAGTGTTGTTTCCACGGAGACCTCTGTCCGTTTCCACTGAATCTAACTTTTCCGCACAGATTCCGGTCAGTGTCCAAGCCTGTGTCTATCTGACAATTGTTAGGATTTTCTGAATCCATCTTTCAGTCACAACCTCAGAGTTGCCTCCACAGATGTTTCTGGTTCCTGTGATTTAGGTTCAGAACTGAGTTGGATCTAGGAACAGAATTGTTCTTGAAGCTTCAGCTTGATTTCTAACTCCTCAGGCTGCTCCTTAACTCGTCTGATCTAGAAGGTCCAAAATTATACTATGGAGGTCGATCTCTGTTTCCTCCATAGTTCTTCTCAGCTTGTTCATAATAAAGCCTGGCCGTCTCCCTGCTTTGGATCAGCTCAGACTCCAAACCAAGTTTAATCTGTTCTTCTCCAAGCTGCTTTTCTGCAGCTCAGCAAGCTTCTTGTCTGAATCGACTATCTCAGAGTGTTTGTCCATGACATCTCTAGAGTTTTTCTTAGGGATGCAACAATACCACTTTTTTCCAAACCGATACGATACCGATACTTGGATCTGGGTGCTCGCCGATACCGATTACCAATACCGATACTTCTACCACACAAAACAATGCAATGATTTGGAACACAGATTTTATTTTCTTCTCTGCTTTCAACAGGAAAAGACTGTGAGGTAGATAAAAAGTAAAATATATGAATAGAAATCATCACAAAACTAAAATATTAGGTGAACAGAAATGACAAGTTACAGGGAAGCCACTTTCAAGCAACTGCATTGGTATCGGTTCATGGTATCAGTTAACTTTTACCGATACCGGTACTGGTATCAGTGCTGATACCGATACCAGTATCGTATCGGTGCATCCCTAGTTTTTCTGATTCAAATCCTGGATCTCCAGAATTCTCAGATAAGAACTCCATCAGTTCCATTACACCGGGGAACTTTTACCGACACAAGTATAAAGATCAAGTTCACTTCATTTGTTATAAGTAAGTTAACAGTTTTCCACAGAAAACAGATCAAATTCATAGGAAGACCGTTGGTTACGTATTGTAACCCCAGATTCTATGAGTCTAGTCGCAGCCCTTAAGCGAGCTGCTATTGGAAGGGTGATCTCAGCATCAGCCAATCATGAAGAGCTTAAATGTACGCCCACCACGTGGGCACCCCTTGTGGGTATATAAGTGGAGCGACTCCACTGCTCGCCTCCGATGGCTCTTAGTCCTAACAGAACCAGTGTGGCCAAGTGGCTTAAGGGCTGCGACTAGACTCATAGAATCCGGGGTTACAATACGTAACCAACGTTCTATTTCGTCTAGTCTTAGCCCTTAAGCGAGCTGCTATTGGAATAATGCGCAGCTGGATGGGTTTACGCCACACTGGTTAGCTCAACCAATGGACACACCCAACATGTCTCGTTTTAGTGGGTGTAGCTCAGCCTCAGCCCAGGGCTTAAAAGGCTGAGTTAGCCAGAGAGAAGAGTGGGGCCACCACTAAAAAATATCATCCACAAGAGGATGAAATTCATTCAAGCAGGGCTGATGAGGTGCCATAATGCGTTCACTCAGCCTGCTGAGGTCCAAGCACTGAACTAGTGATGGATCCTGAAGACACATCTCGTAAATAATAACGAGTAAAGGAACAGGGTGAAGCCCATGAAGCAGCCTGACAAATGACTTCCATTGACCCACCACTGTGGGGCGCCACAGAAGAGGAAATCCCTCTGGCTGAGTGAGCCCTGAGTGTCTCAGGAGGATGCAGCCCCGATGATGTGTAAGCGAGTGAAATGGCGTCACATAGCCAGAGTCAAAGGCGCTGGGCCAACAGCGCGTGCCCAAGGGAAGACTCCCTGTAGTGCACAAACAGGCTTTGTGAGCGGCGAATCCCTGAAGTGCGTGACACATATCGTGCGAGCGCGCGCACCGGGCAGAGAAGAGGGGAAGCCGCCTCCTCCTCAGAATTATGGGGAGGAGGAAAAAGTCCAGCCAATGAAATTGACCTGGATTTGAAGGAAGCATTAATGTTTTTCGGGCACAAAGGCTGGGTTGGGGCAGAAAACAGCAGACCCGCCATCTGCCCGGATCCTGAGGCATGCGGGAGCCACTGAGAGGGCAGTTTGGTCGCTCACTCTCGTGACTGATGCCAATGCCAGCAGCAAGGCAGTTGTAAGTGACAGGAACTTGGTCCAACTGGCTCAAATGGGGCTTCAGATAAGCCACGCAGAACCACCGTTAGATCCCACTGGGGAATTAGCGGACGGGACACAGGTCTGTTCCTTCTGACACCTTTTAGAAAACGTTTTGTGAGGGGATGATTGAAAACAGACCTATCACCAAAACCCTGGTGACAGGATGAGATAGCTGCAGCATATGTTTTAATAGTGCTGAATGCGAGCCCCCTGTCCGTCCGTATCTGCAGAAACGATAGGACATCCGCCAGCTGGCAGGAGAGCGCTTGAACATTCCGCTCTATGCCCCAGTTCTGGAAAGCTGCCCATTTAGCAGCGTAAGACGCAATGGTAGAGGGCGCCCGCGCACTCTGAATCGTGGTGACATCATGCGGCAGCCCAGAAACCCCTAATCGAAACCGCTCAGCGGCCAGACCCACTGCCGATGGCTTATTTCCGGAGGATGTCTGATTATCCCATCCACCTGGGGAGGGGCGTCCTCCCTTCGCGGGAGTCTCCACGGGGAGCCGGACAGTAGCGCTTGCTGGTCCGAAAGCCATGACGCGGACAGGCGTCTGGGAGCCACCAGAATTACCGAGAGCTGTTCTGACCGAACTCGGTCCAGGAGACGGGGAATCAGAGGGGCTGGTGGAAACGCATAAAGGAGCGTTCGAAGCCCGGGCTGGTGTGAGAAGGCGTCCGCTCCGAGCGAGGTTTGGTCCCGGAGACTCAGGGAAAACCACAGGCGACACTGAGCGTTTTTGCTAGCCGTGAACAGATCCACACCGTTCCCCGAACCTTATCCAGATCTGTGATATCAGTGCGGGATGCAGACGCCAGTCGGAGTCGCGGGGACCCCCTCTCGACAGGATGTCTGCCGCTACATTCAGGATCCCCGGAATGTAGGTGGCACAGCAGGTGGACATGTGCCCAACACAGTAAATCTGTGGCTATGCGCAATAGAGGGGGGAATCGAACTCCCCCTTGGCGATTTATGTAGGCTGCCGCCACCTGGCTGTCTGTGTGAACTTCGACATGCCATCGAGAAGGGCAGCGAAGTGCATGAACACATTCCTCACTGTCATAAGCTCCAACACATTTATGTGCTCGTGCGTGTGGGAGGGCCAGCGATCTGCCGCCGTATGGGACAAGCACGTGCCCTCCACCCCAGACAGTGACGCATCCGTAAACACAGATACGTGTGACGCAGGACGTCCGATGGGAATCCCGTGTGAGGGGATGCAGGGATTCCCCCAGTGAGCGAGGTCCCCGCCCACTGAGGGGGGAACCCTCAACATACGTCTCTTCTGACGTATCGGGTGTACCCGGAGGCAGATGAACCAACTTTGCAGGCGCCTCGAGTGCAACAACCCCAGCACCACCGAGTGGGCTGCAGCCATCATGCCCAGAAGTCTCATGACTTACAGGGCTCTCACGATCTCGCGGAGTTGCACGCGGGAGATCACCGTGGTGAGATCTGCCGCTCTCACCGGCGACGAACGTGCTCTCATTAGAGAGGCGTTCAGCTCCACCCCGAGAAACATAATCGACTGGGATGGAAGAACGTTGGTTACGTATTGTAACCCCAGATTCTATGAGTCTAGTCGCAGCCCTTAAGCTAGCTGCTATTGGAAGGATGATCTCCGCATCAGCCAATCATGAAGAGCTTAAATGTACGCCCACCAATAGTGGGCCCCCTCGTGGTATATAACCGCAGTGACCCCACTGCTCACCTCCAATGGCTCTTATTCCCATCATAACCAGTGGGGCCAGTGGCTTAAGGGCTGCGACTAGACTCATAGAATCTGGGGTTACAATACGTAACCAACGTTCTATTTCGTCTAGTCTTAGCCCTTAAGCTAGCTGCTATTGGAATAAGGCGCAGCTGGATGGGTTTACGCCCCACTGGTTAACACAACCAATGGACACACCCAATCAAATCTCCTCTAGTGGGGGACGTTCAGCCTCAGACCAGACCTAAAGACTGAGGCAGGCACGATAAGAGAGGGGCCCCCACTAAAAAACATCATCCACAAGAGGATAAAATCCATCTCAGCAAGGCCAATGAGGTGCCATAAGCATTCATTTAGCCTGCTGGGGTCCAAGCACTGAACGAGTGATGGAACCTGAAGACACATCTCGTAAATAATAACGAGTAAAGGAACAGGGTGAAGCCCATGAAGCAGCCTGACAAATGTCTTCCATTGACACACCACTGAGGAGCGCCATCGAAGAGGAAATCCCTCTGGCCGAGTGAGCCCTGAGTGCCTCAGGGGGATCCCGCCCTGATGATGTGTAAGCGAGGGAAATGGCGTCACACAGCCAGCGTGAAAGGCGCTGGGCCGACAGCGCCTGACCAAGGGAAGACTCCCTGTAGTGCACAAACAGGTTTTGTGAGCGACGAATCCCTGAAGTGCGTGACACATATCGTGCAAGCGCGCGCACCGGGCAGAGAAGGTGAGAAGCCGCCTCCTCCTCAGAATTATGGGGAGGAGGAAAAAGTCCAGCCAATGAAATTGACCTGGATTTGAAGGAAGCATTAATGCTTTTGGGCACAAAGGCTGGATTGGGGCATAAAACAGCAGACCCGCCATCCTCCCGGATCCTGAGGCATGCGGGAGCCACTGAGAGGGCGGTTAGGTCACTCACTCTCTTAACTGATGCTAGCGCCAGCAGCAATGCAGTTTTAAGCGACAGGAACTTGAGTGAGACCTGGTCCAAGGGTTCAAATGGAGCTTCAGATAAGCCGTGCAGAACCACCGTTAGATCCCATTGGGGAAAAAGCGGGCGGGACACAGGTCTGTTCCTTCTGACACCTTTTAGAAAACGTTTTGTGAGGGGATGATTGAAAACAGATCTATCTCCAAAACCCTGATGACATGATGAGATAGCTGCAGCATATGTTTTAATAGTGCTGAAGGCGAGGCCCCTGTCCATCAGTATCTGCAGAAACGATAGGACATCCGCCAGCTGGCAGGAGAGCGCTTGAACATTCCGTTCTGCGCACCAGTTCTGGAAAGCTGCCCATTTAGCAGCGTAAGAGGCAATGGTAGAGGGCGCCCGCGCACTCTGAATCGTGGCCACCACATCATGCGGCAGCCCAGAAGCCTCTAAGCGTGACCGCTCAGCGGCCAGACCCACAGCCGTTGGCCTATTTCCGGAGGATGTTTGATTATCCCATCCGCCTGGAGAAGGGCGTCCGCCCTCCACGGGAGCCTCCACGGGGAGCCGGACACTAGCGCTTGCAGGTCCGGAAACCATGACGCGGACACGCGCCTGGGAGCCACCAGAATCACCGAGAGCTGTTCCGACCGAATTCGGTCCAGGAGACGGGGAATCAGAGGGACTGGTGGAAACGCGTAAAGGAGCGTTCGAGGCCAGGGCTGGTGTGAGAAGGCGTCCGCCCCGAGCGGGGGTCCGTCCCGGGGTCTCAGGGAAAACCACAGGCGACATTGAGCATTTTCGCGAGCCGCGAACAGATCCACAGACGGTTCCCCGAACCTGATCCAGATCTGTGATATCAGTGCAGGATGTAGACGCCAGTCGGAGTCGCGGGGTCCCCCTCTCGACAGGATGTCTGCCGCTACATTCAGTACCCCCGGAATGTAGATGGCTCTGATGGACAGCAGGTGGACATGTGTCCAACACAGTAAATCTGTGGCGACACGCAACAGTGGGAGGGATCGAACTCCCCCTTGGCGATTTATGTAGGCTGCCGCTACCCGGTTGTCTGTGTGAACTTCGACATGACGGCCCTCGAGAAGGGCAGCGAAGTGTCTGATCACATTCCTCACTGTCATAAGCTCCAACACATTTATGTGCTCGTGCGTGTGGGAGGGCCAGCGATCTGCCACCGTGTGGGACAAGCACGTGCCCCCCCACCCCGACAGTGACGCATCCATAAACACAGATACGTGTGACGCAGGACGTCCGATGGGAACCCCGCGTGAGAGGATGCAGGGGTTCCCCCAGTGAGCGAGGTCCCCGCCCACTGAAGGGGGAATCCTCAACATACGTCTCTTCTGACGTATTGGGTGTACCCGGAGGCGGACGAACCAGCGTTGCAAGCGCCTCGTGCGCAGCAAACCTAGCGGCACTACTGAATGGGCTGCGGACATCATGCCCAGGAGTTTCATGACTAACCGGGCTCTCACGATCTTGCGGGGTTGAACACGGGAGATCACCGTGGAGAGATCTGCCGCTCTTGCAGGCGACAAACGTGCTCTCATTAGGGAGGCGTCCAACTCCACCCCGAGATACACAATCGACTGGGATGGAAGGATGGAGCTCTTTTCCCAGTTTATAGAAAACCCTAGGGTTGACAGATGCTCTGTCAACCTCCTGGTTTGCTGTGACGCCTCGTCCTCGGACCGAGCGCACAGGAGAAGATCGTCCAGGTAAAATAAGACCCTCATTCCCTCCGTGCGCAGTGGCTGCAGCGCGGTCTCCAGACATTTGGAGAAAGTGCGCGGGGCTAGCGAGTAGCCGAAAGGGAGGCGATTGAACTGATATTGAACTCCCTTGAACGAAAAACGCAGAAACTTCCGGTGGTTTTGAACTACTGGTATGTGGAAGTATGAGTCTTTCAGGTCGATTTACGTGAACCAATCCCCGGGGCGCACATATTCCAGGACTTGTCTCATCGTTAACATGCGGAAATGCATTACTGCTATGGAGCAGTTGAACAGGGACAGGTCGAGAATCGGCCTCATTCCTCCCGACTTCTTCGGTACTACGAAGTAGCGGGAGTAGAAACCCGAGAGTTCTTGTTCGCGAGGGACTCGGGAAATAGCGTCTTTGGACAGAAGTTCCCGCAGCTCCAGCTCTAGCGCCTGAGACTGTACTTGTGATGTGAACGTCGTCTCCACGATCCCGTTGAAGGGAGGTGGAGTGGCCTGAAAATGAAGTGTGTGACCGCAATGAATGGTGTCCGAAATCCATTTGCTCATGATGCAAAGGCGGCGCCACTCGTGCGCGCGTTCCGACAATGGACGCGTGTGCGCGGTCACGTGAACAACGTCTGAGGGTTGTGCATGCGCCCTTACCGCCGTCGCCCGTACCAGAGAACTGGGGGCGACCCATGGAGGGCTGCGCTCGAAAGGGCAAGTGCGAAACAGCTGGAACAGGCTGGTCCACACCGCGGAGCGTGGAGTCCGAGAGTGAAGGACGAGTGGGAGCCGGGCCTGTGCACGGGGGCGACAGAGTGCTAGCGGATGGAGCCGCGCACTGTGCCGCCGCGCGTGGTCGAGACAGCGACATGACATCCCGCCCCACCCAACGGCGTGGGGAGAGCGGGACGAGTTGGGCCTGGCCGGATGCTGGGGCCAGAGCGCAAATAGAGCGCACCCTTACGGCTGGCTGTGTATTATGACTACCTGCAGGAACATGTGTGCGTGCAGCAGTGCTTGGTGTGGGGAACATGTGTGAAAACTCGGCAGAGGATTCTGCGGAGGACTGTAGGATTGAGCTCTTTGAGTGACGTTTTTTGGGTTTTATTTCAAAACCAACAACATCAGAACAATCAGTAACACACACATTCCCCCCAAAGAGTCACTTCCGTGGCTGCTTTCGGCGAGGCTCCTGCACCTGGGACTGCCAAGACGGCGTCTGCTGGCCCCGCCGGAACCGTTGTCCGCCCATCTCGCTGGTACCGCTGATGTGGAGCCGAAGCGGGAGGCCGGCTCCGTGGAGCGGGCGGTGCAGCTGGACGTCTGAAGCTTCCGCGCCGTTCGTCCCATCCTCTGGCTGAACGGCCGGAGTGCGAGGCTGACCGAGGGTGGACCAGGTCTCGCACCGTAGCCGATAGTTCGGCCGTCTTCTGAGCCCTCTCAATGACGCCCCTAAGATGGGGACCAAACAGAACATCGGTGGTGATGGGGCCGTCCAGCATCTCATTTTGCAGATGTTCCGGAATGGAGGGCAGGGCCTTCAGCCAGATCGCTCGCTGGATGAGGGTCTGCCAGGCAGCGATGCGAGCAGAACCGGTGAGCACAGCAGCACACAGATTGAGGATAGCATCAGCAGTCTTAGTTATGACGGCTTTCGACTCCTCGGGAGCTTCCAGCTCCTCCATCATCTTGGAGACGCCGAAGGCAAGAAGGGCGATGTTATTCCCTGCAGCGCCGGTCTGAAAGGCACACTGATGTGTGCGGTCGGTGAGCCGCGTCAGCAGCTGGTCATGTTTTGAAGCGGGAACAGCTCGCGGGCCAGCGAGGGGGTTCTTGGCGCCGAACAGCGAGGCCAAATCCGGCTCTAGTGGAGGAACGGACGGCCAGCCTTGGTCGGAAAACCCCTCGACCTTGGTGATGGGCGCATATGTGGAGACTGGCGCCTTGAGCTTGGCAGGCTCGGAGAAGGCGGCAGACCAGCAGCTCATAGCAGCGGGGAAGGGCGGCCAGACAGGGTCTGGACAGCGTGTCTGAGTTGCCCCGAAAATTCCCGCCAAATCATCCGCTTCAGGCAGGGCCGGTTCTGGCACAGCTAGCCCCTTGCGGGCTGCTGACGCAGAAATGATGGCGGGCAGCTCCTGGAGCAGTGCTCTTACTGCTGGCAGGGAGGAGCGAGAAGCCACTGGGGCAGAAGGACCCGCTGAGCGAAGCTCGTCGACCTCCGTTATGTCTAGGAGGGACGCCGCCTCATCGTAGTTTTCGCTGTCAGTGACGTCATCCAGCCGGTTGAAGCCAGCCGGCTCCTGACCGGCCTCGAAGAAAACCAAAGCCTTGTCCAGCGGGTAGGAGTCAGCCACCGGAAATTCTTCGTCGGCGGCGGGAGTGAAGTACTCGACCCGGCGAATCTTCTCCGCCACGGGCAGAGCGGCACAGAACGGGCACGAGGCCTGCGGGGTCAAGGCCAGGCCAGCGTGGTGAGCTCCGAGACAGACCTCACACTTAGCGTGCAGGTCGCCGCTGGAAATGGAGCCCGTCTGGCAGGTCGGGCAGGGTCTGGTGTCGCTGGACATGGCTGGTAAGTCGTCTTCGGATAATTTGCTCTTTTGAGATAATATTTGCTCTTTAATAAAGCTCTCAAGCTTGGCATGAAGAGAAAAAGGAGGTGAGCAGTGGGGTCACTGCGGTTATATACCACGAGCGGGCCCACTATTGGTGGGCGTACATTTAAGCTCTTCATGATTGGCTGATGCGGAGATCATCCTTCCATAGCAGCTAGCTTAAGGGCTAAGACTAGACGAAATAGAACGGAGTTCTTCCCCCAGTTTATAGAAAACCCCAGGGTTGACAGATGCTCTGTTAACCTCCTGGTTTGCACTGACGCCCCGTCCTCGGACCGGGCGCATCGGAGCAGATCGTCCCGGTAAAATAAAACCCTCTCTTCCGCCGTGCAGTGGCTGCAGCGCGGTCTCCAGACATTTAGAGAAAGTGCGGGCTAGCAAGTAGCCGAAAGGGAGGCATTCGTGCGCGCGTTCCGACAGCGGACGTGTGCTCGAGGTCACGTGAGCAACGTCTGAGGATTGGTTTCGCGCCCTTACCGCCGTCGCTCGTACCAGAGAACTGGGAGCGACCCATGGAGGGCTGTGCTCGAAAGGGCGAGTGTGAAACAGCTGGAAGAGGCTGATCCGCACCGCAGAGCGTGGAGTCCATGAAGGACGAGTGGGAACCGGGCCCGTGCACGGGGACGTCAAAGTGCCAGGGATGGAGCCGTGCAATGTGCGCGCTTTGCGCGTGGTCGCGACAGTGCCATGACATCCCGTCCCACCCAACGTTGTGGGGGGAAGCGGGATGAGTCGGGCCTGGCCGTAGGCTGGGGGCGGTGCGCAAATGGAGCGCACCCTTACCCCGGGTTTCCACGGGAGCCGTCAGCAGCACGTTACTGCAGCAGCACGTCTAGCTGCTGCTTGGCCCTTCCCACGAGACGCAACGCAGCAGAGGAGCAGCTGTCACCGACAGGGCACGAAGTCACACGAGTGACTTCGTCAGTAAACACAACAACAAGCAGGAGAAAACTACAACATGGCTCCAAAATGTTTGTGTTTTTATATTCTGTCCATTTTATAATCGCCAATACGGACCTGAAAAACAAAGGAGACCGCTAGCTAGGTGATAACTTCTCACGGGGCCGCACAGTTAGTAACCTTTTTTAAAGTAAAGCGACCGGAAGGCAGTACGTTCTTTATTCTGAAAATCTCGGGAGCTTCTCTCCATTTCCGCGTCCGATTTCCTGTCTTTCCTTCCCCAAAAATGTCGAACTTGACCCGTTTCAGAGGCGTCGCGCGTAGGAAATAGAACCGGCGCGAAAAGGCCGCGACATGCTGCTCCTGAGACGCGGCCGACTCGCGCTGCTGACGGCTGCTGACGGCTCCTGTGGAAAAGGTTCTGTTGACCACAGCCGTTCCTATCAGCAGCTATGACGTGCTGCTGCAGTAACGTGCTGCTGACGGCTGCTGTGGAAAGCCGGGGTTACAGCTAACCGTGTAACATGACTTAGTCCGACTGTGTGAACATGCAGATGTGCTGCAGTGCTTGGTGCGGGGAACATCATGTGTGAGGATTCGGCAGAAGGTTCTGCAGAGGACTGTAGGATTCTGCTCTCAATGTGACATTTTTGGGGTTTTATTTCAAAACCAAAATAATTCACAGAGTTAACATTGCAGCCATAAGCACACACATTCCCCCCAACGAGTCGTTTTCGTGGTTGTTTTCGGCGAGGTTCCTGTGTCTGCCAAGGCTGTGTCTGCTGGCTCGTTCGGAACCGTTGGCCGCCAACTCCCTGGTCCCGCCTCAGCGGGAGGCCGGCTCCGCGGGGCGGGCCGTGCAGCTGGGCGCATGGAGTTTCCGCGCCGTTCGTCCCATCCTCTGGGGGAACGGCCGGAGTGCGAGGCTGACCGAGAGTGGACCAGGTCTCGCACCGTGGCTGAAAGTTCAGCCGCTGAGCCCTCCAGATGACGCTCGTAAGATGGGGACCAAACAGAACGTCAGAGGTGATGTGGCCTTCCAGCATCTCTCTGTGCAGGTGTTCAGGAATGGAGGGCAGGGCCGTGAGCCACAAGGCCCGCTGGATAAGGGTCTGCCAGGCAGCAATGCGAGCAGAACCGGTGAGTACAGCAGCGCACAGATTGAGGATGGCATCAGCAGTTTTAGTAATGATGGTTTTTGACTCGACAGGAGAGTCAAGCTCCTCCACCATTTTGGAAACGCCAAAGACGAGAAGGCGATGTTATTTCCTGCAGCGCCGGTCTGGAAGGCGCACTGGTGTGCGCGATCGGCGAGCCGCCTCAGCAGCTGGTCATGCTTAGCGGGAACTGCTCGCGGTCCAGTGAGGTGGTTCTTGACGCCACACAGCGAGGCCAAGCCCGGCTCCAGTGGAGGAACGGATGGCCAGCCCTGGACGGAGAAGCCCTCGACCTTGGTAATGGGCGCATATGTGGAAATTGGCGCCTCGAGCCTGGCAGGCTTGGAGAAGGTGACGGACCAGCAGCTCATGGCAGCGGGGAAGCGCGGCCAGACGGGGTCTGGACAGCGCGTCTGTGTTGCCCCGAAAATTTCCGCCAATTCATCAGCCTCAGGGGAGCCGGTTCTGGAACGGCTAGCCCCCTGCGGGTCGCAGCCGCGGAGATGATGGCGGGCAGCTCCTGGAGCAGCGCTCTAACTGCTGGCAGGGAGGAGCAAGAAACCACTGGAGCAGAAGGACCCGCTGAGCGAGGCTCGTCGACCTCCGTGTTGTACAGGAGGGAATAATGGCTGCGGCAGCCAGCCTCGTCGTGCTCCTCATGAGGCTCGTCGACCTCCGTGTTGTACTGGAGGGAAAAAGGGCTATGGCAGCCAGCCTCGTCGTGCTCCTCACGAGGCTCGTCGACCTCCGTGTTGTACTGGAGGGAAAAAGGGCTATGGCAGCCAGCCTCGTGGTCGACCTCCGTGTTGTACAGGAGGGAATAATGGCTGCGGCAGCCAACCTCGTCGACCTCCTCACGAGGCTTCTGGACCTCCGTGTTGTACTGGAGGGAAAAAGGGCTATGGCAGCCAGCCTCGCGGTCAACCTCCGTGTTGTACAGGAGGGAAGAAGGGCTATGGCAGCCAGCTTCGTTGTGCTCCTCGCTGTCGATGACATCGTCCAATCGGTAGGAGCTAGCCGGCTCCTGGCCGACGTTGAAGAACCATAACGCCTTGTCCAGCGAGTACGTGCCAGCCACCGGAATTTCCTCGTCGGTGGAGGGGGTGAAGTACTCGACCAGGCGGACCTTTTCAGCCACGGGCAGAGCGGTACAAAACGGGCACGAGGCCTGGGGGTCAAGGCCAGGCCAGCGTGGTGAGCCCCGAGACAGACCTCACACTTGGCGTGCAGGTCGCCGCTGGAGATGAAGCCCGTCTGGCAGGCCGGGCAGGTCCTGGCGTCGCTGGACATGGTCGGTGAGTAGATTTTTCTTGTATAATTGCTCTTAAAGGAAGCTCTTAAGCTTGGCGTGAAGAGAAAACGGAGGCGAGCAGTGGAGTCGCTCCACTTATATACCCACAAGGGGTGCCCACGTGGTGGGCGTACATTTAAGCTCTTCATGATTGGCTGATGCTGAGATCACCCTTCCAATAGCAGCTTGCTTAAGGGCTAAGACTAGACGAAATAGAACAGAGCAGATTTGTTGAAACAAGTGTATGACTCCTGTAATACACTTGTGATTTATCTCCTGTGTGTATTCTCGTGTCTGTTTAAACTTGTCTTGTGTCTAAATTGTTGACTACCGTAAATCCTCTAATACAGGCCGGTATTCAATTAAAGGCCTTCTGGCCAGTGTCGGAGTCAGCGGAGGCAAATAATGGAGGCAAATAATGGCCGGTCTCTTATTGTGGCCGGATGGAATGTGGTAACAAGCAAGTACGAGCGTCCCAGCAGCAGGGTTGTAGTCCCCAAATCAACCAGCAGGAGGCAGTAGAAGTTCACGCAGACCTATTTTAGGCTTTTTCTTCAATGCTTTGTAACGCTACAGACACGATCCTCTATCACGCTCCTACCACACAGAGTCACGGTGTCAGTTAACCATGCTAATTCAACCCGCTCCACAGAACACACATCACCTTCCCTGTGGCTTACATAACACTCACACAACACACAAATCAACACATAGGAACTAGCAGAACGATAGGAAACACATATAACACAATACCCAGAATGCACCTGGCTTACAACCCCAGCCAGGTCATTACACTATCAAGTTCAAAGAGAACGTGCTGATTATGCTGCAGAACACTCTGGAGAGCAGCAGTAGGGGGTGTATGAACTACAGCAATCCCTCGTTTATCGCGGTAGATGCGTTCCAGACCTGGCCGCGATAGGTGAAAATCCGCGAAGTAGGGACTCCCAGCATGCCCCTCGCGGGGATTCCCTTCACGTCGCACCTACGTCACAAACCGCGGCTATAAACGGAATCGCCTTTCCAGCTCACCACTCAGTCATCGTTTCTTCAGATTCACGATCAGAGTTTCCAACCTACCGATCAATCCAACGAACTATCAGCTCATAGTAAGTTATCTTACTTACTTCTGGAAAGCCCGGCATTTCCGTGTCACTTCGTTGACGCTCGAACGCTCGGGGGTTTCCTAGAGCAGCCGGCGTTTCACCGATGCTCTCACTTCCGCGTCTGTGAAACCACGCTCCCTATTGAATTATCATATGATCACATTCTCTTTTGGGGGGTAAAACTCAAGTGCCAGACCGTAGGTACTGACACGCGATCGTTCATGTCGGTTCATTTCCTTTAATGTTTTCTGTCTTTTATTTGCGCCTGAAGTGTATCGCTGCTGTGGAGCGGGGCGCATCAACTTGTCCTCCGACTCACAGATCACAGCAGGGAGCGCTCAGCTGTTTTCGCGGTCGGTAGATCTGCCTCCTGAGCACGGCCACAGTAACAATCAGGTGTCGCCACCTCAAAAACTAATTTAACACGCGATCGTTCATGTCAGTTCATTTCCTTTAATGTTTTCTGTCTTTTATTTGCGCCTGATGTGTTTCGCTGCATGCTGTGGAGCGGAGCGCTGCGCGCATCACCTTGTCCTCCGACGCACTGATCACTGATACAGCCGCCAAACAGCAAGCGCTCCGCTGTTTTAGCGGTCGGTAGATCTTTTAGAACTGCAGTTCAAAGGTAACTCATGAGGTGAATATATATGAAGCCAGGTAGCAGTTTTTCTTTAGGATTGAGAGGAGATGCAGGAAGATAATAAACAGACAGGACAGAAAAATAGTCAAATAAAAACAAGTTAGTTTTTGTACCTGCTGTTGCAACAAACAGACACCATTGAAGGTCATCAGAAGTGAGGAACAGAAAATGAAATAATTATTTTAATGTTTAGAGCAGCAGGAACTCCGAGAGGCTGCAGGCGCACCAGTGAGTTTGCGGCCGCTGCGCAGGGGGAGGGGGGAGAGGGCTGAAGCAGGAACTACCGTTGTTAAAAGAAATGTGTTTAACTTTGAAAATGTGGGCGCACTTTTAATTGTCAAAAACTCCAGCGAACCATTAGTTCATTTTGCTCAAATAGAAATAGAGGCCTGCCTCTAATACTGGCCCTCCTTCCATTAAAGGCCTGGAGCTTGATGAGCTTGAGTCAAATACAGGCCCGGGCCTGTATTAGAGGATTTACGGTACAAACCCCACAACTAAACGGCTTCTCTCCTGTGTGGAATCTCATGTGCAGGGTCCGAAATTAAATTTTTTACTCACCGGCCAAGTTGGCTGGTAGATGATGAAAATACAGGCCAAGCATATTTTTTACCGGCCAAAATTCTAAATGATTTAGATCTACCTAAAGCATGTTATTCTATATTATGTTGATTCCAAACAGAGTGACAAAATAATTCAAACATCAATTAATAAGAAAAACAACTCTTTTGTCATTTTTACAATTTATTTATTTATTTTTAGAGATGTTTTTATGAACTCTTTCATTGAAATCTAGTCAGACTCCTTGTTTTCTCTGTCCATGAAGTCTGGCCTCCTGCTTCTGACACGTCTTTGTGCCAAAGCATTACAGCCTCATTTGGGTCCTAGTCCTCGATCTCTGGAGAACACAGCTGCACCATGAGAATTTCTGAAAGTGTGTCAGGGCTAGGGTTGTCATGGTAACCGGTGTAGCAGTAAACCCCGGTAAAAAAGTTGACAATAATAATGTAATGAAAGTAGCAGTGGGCAGCACGGGCAGAATATCTAGCCCTCCAGTCAGAACCCAAAAACACCACCAGTAGGCAACGACTTATAAAAAGATACGCTTTATTGCACAGTCGATGCTAAAACACAATAAGAGAACACAATAATAAAAACACTATAATAAAACACGATGGCCAAAGTCTTCACTCCTAAAATCAGCTGTCCAGCATGAATAAACAAGCAGCGGTACTTAGCTGTCACGGATGGAACTTAACCTCCTCATCTTTCTCTTTTATCACCATCATTTCTAAATTTGGTGTTTATTCTGCAAATCTCCGTGCCTTCGTATTCATCTATTCCTTTTGTTTAACAGCTTCATGATTTCTTTGACAACGCCCCTTTGTGTCAGTGATGTCCAAGTGATTTAACCCTAAAAGTCAACTCCCAAATGTCTGCAACCTTCTGTAACTACTGCAAAGCCTTGTATGAGCTAATATAAATATATAAAATAATAAAAAAATCTGGTAAGCTGTAATAAGTTGGCTTCACTCCTCCCGACGCCCCCAGTTTTCAGTGTTTTCCCTTCATATAAGCCAAGATGGTGGATCAGCCACCAGTTTTCATCCTAGTGAAAAGTCCATTTGTATTTTTATGCTCTTTAAAACAAAGATATATTTGAAAGACAGATCGTTCTATGTGAATAATAATAACTATGATAATGATCAAGAGGAATCTAAATGTTGAGTTGAAATGATCTGAGCCTGTACATTACTGTTGGAGTTCTGGATGTGTTGTGACGGCTGTTGTTCCACGGTCAGGGTCAGGTTGCGTTTCTGCTGTGACGATACATCCCTGTACAATTGTGATCAGAATAAATGTAGAAATTAAACCTCGCTTTGCCTTTTTAATGCTTCATGTACGGCAATGTGCATTGTGTCTTGGGGCTGACTGGAGAACTGTAAAGGACTTCCTGCTACAAAAGCACATGTTAAAGGGGACGTGTTACGACTATATATTTAAAGTTAGAGCAATTTTGTGGTCTATACAAAACAGGAAAATGAAGATTTTTGCACAAAACCCCTTTAAATTAAGCAATCTCACCAGCTCTTTTTGACATTTTCAGTACCTTTCAGAATGAGTCGTTTCATTGGGGCTTGTTAAAGTTGCTGCTGGACACACCCACCCATCCCCTGATTGGCTCAGCGTTTATCACAGTAAAAACTTAGAATTACTGATCACATTTCTGCTTTGTCGGCCAACAGCGTTATAGTTAAATCACTGAGTCACATCCAAATGATTCTAATCCAGAAAAGACTTTGGGTGTGTCCTATAAGCACCCATATATTTATTCACTTACAGAATAAAGCTTCTTGAGATCAAGCATCCTCCTACTAATGCTAAGTAGTTGAGAGGATTGAGAACAAAATGAAAACAATGTATAAATATAAACAAAAACTTGTCAAACCAAGTGTCATGTTAGGGGGGAAGGTGTCTGACCCACCACATGCAGAATCATTCACTGATTCTGAGTATGGAAAAAAAAGTTTATAAAACATGAACTAAAAGCGCAGCAGGCAAATCCAGCTGTGGCTCCGGTGGGGTGGGGGTGGGGGGGTGGTATCTAGAGACGGGGGAAGAGTTAGTGGATGTCGACAATCCGGACTAATGAGGTACAGGTCGAGACTTCTGTAGATCATTTTTTTAATGTATATATTGTATATCATATTTCTATTTCACCTGTTCCTTTGTCTCTCCGACTGCTTTGAGCATGTACATGACACAAGAATTTCCCTCGGGATAAATAAAGTTGTTCTTATCTTATCTTACAGTTTGTGATCCAGGGGAAACCAGAGAAGGGAGGGAGGCTTGGTGTGGGGGGTAGTCCGTGATGAGTGGGAGACAGAGACACACACTTGCTGGATCACAGGAGACTGGGTTTCCAGGTTGCTGGAGGACTGGAGGAGCTGAGCACGGAATAGGGAGCAGGATCCTGTAAGGTAAGGTCAGTATGGAGTGGACAGCCAGGGAGCGGCTGGGAGACAGCGGGACTGGTCCGGTAGGTTGCAGCACGGTGTGAAAGGTGGTGGTGGAAATCTAGAGAAGAGGCAGCTTACAAAACTCAGGCAAGCTTGGAAAAACACACAGGAACTAGCAATCTGGCTAGAAGTACGACTTGGACGATATCTGTTCGGATTACTCAGTAATCAGGCTCGGGAGCGGCAGATACCAAAGTTGAGTTAATCATCCAGCGAATAAAGATGTCTCCCAGCAGCTTATATGTCCCTGGCCAACTGATGAGCAGATGGGCTGCAGCTGGTCCACTCCTTGACACGCCCACCTGCAGGAGAAGCTCAGAGAAGGTTTAGCAGAGAGAGGAGGACTCACCCCAGACCACGACACCAAGATAACTTAAAGTGATATTTTACAACTTTTTCATATTTTGAACTCATTTTCTTGAGCCAGCATGTGCCAAAATGACCCTTTACATGGTGAATGAAATGTCACTCAGACCCTCACCGCTCTGTGGCCAGAATACCACACTTGCAACTTCAGATTGCCGGTCAGGTCTGTTGGAGTTAGTAGAGCTGATGTGCCTGGTTCTGCAGCCTTAAGGTGCTTTTCCAGGTACACTACTCAGGGCAACTCGGACCGATGCAGTTCAGCCCGACCACGGTTTCCAAGGGCACGCTTTGGTATTTTCCCTCTACTTTCTCCCCTATTTTTAGTCCCTGCTCCAGTGAGGTACCTGGCAAGGCTGAGTTGGGCCGGTATCGTGATTCTGGCCGCCGATTGGCTAGGGGCTTCATGGAGCTGGCGTGGGAACAAACCTGCTTTCAGATGGGCTGACTCAAACCACGCTGTACAGAGCTGTTTTAGGCTGAGTAGTGCTCCTGGAAACCACCCTCAGTGTCTACATGAGTGATTCATCACTAAACTGAACAAACCAGCAGCAGATGTTAGTACTGGGTATGGAATGGAATATGATTTAAAATATAACTCAAGCAAAAGTGTTGTTCTAATCTACAGAACCACCCAGGATAAAAGGCTTCATTTTCCTGTGTTTAAGTTGTCCAGCAACAGTCTTGCAGTCTGTGAGAAGATGAAATATCTTGGACACTTTATCACAGCCAGTATGAGCGGCGATGATGATATTTACAGGCAGCGCTGCAAGCTACATGTGCAAGCAGACACCATTGCACGGACATTCAGCTGTTGTTCCACACCTGTTAAAGTGGCATTATTTAAAGCATACTGCACATCTGTGGTCATTCTATAAAACGTCTAGCTTGCACAGGTTACAAGTGGCATACAATGATGCAACGAGAATCCTTCTCAAAATTCCCAGGGGAGGCAGTGCTAGTCAAACGTGTGTTTCTGTGAGCGTGTGCACATTTAGCGCACTTCTATGAAATTTAATGTTCAAGTTTATGAGACAGCTGGAAGAGTCTTCCAATAGTATTATAGTTGCACTCTCAAATCCCACTGTGAGCTGCTCTCGTTATATGACTAGGCTGAGAATGCACTGGTTAAAATGTTTGGGTGGATTTATCTCAACTAGTTAGTTTTGTTGTCCCTTACCTCCACTGCAGTTACATCCTGTGATTTTATATAGGCTTTTATTGGTATTAATGTTGATTGGTATCCTTTCTTTTCTTGTATCTTTTTCTTTTATCTGTATGCTTCTTTTAAAATGGACTTTAAGTCTGGCAATAAACATATTATAAATCAGCTGCGTTCATGATTTAAAGCATGCAGGAGATGTGCTGAAAGCAGACTGCAGCTCCAGGTATGTCAGCTCAATATTTGTTTAAGTCCCAACAGAGCCAACTGCCAGTCTGGAGTTGAAAGTAGAACATTCTGGCCAAAGGGATGCGATATGTGCTGGGTGGCTGTTCATTAACCCTCTAAAACAGGAGTGTTCGATTCCGGTCCTGGAGGGCCGGTATCCAGCAAGTTTTAGTGGTTTCTCTGCTCCAATATGCTTGATTCAGTGGCTTAATCACCTGTGCAGCAGTTCAGGCTCTGCAATTTCCATCGCAGTGGGGTTTAGTCCCTCGGGCGGGACGCTGGAATGCTAAGGAGTTAATCACCTGCTGGTTGAAATCAGGTGTGTCGAAACGGAGTTAAAACTAAAACGTGCTTGATACCGGCCCTCCAGGCTGGGAACTTCATACCACTGCTCTTAACGGTCATTTTAGCACAAACTGGCTCAAGAAAATTTTAAAATATAAAAAAATTTCATATCATGGCTTTAAAATCTGTGTAGGACTCCGACATAGGGTTCAGACTTTTTGCTGCAACTGTAAACACAATTTTCTGTAATTATGGAATACGACGTTGATTAAAGTACAGCTAATCACGACGTACTAGCGGCATGAGCTGCCCTGCAAGACATCCTTTTAGTGACGTATGACAAACAGCTCTTCACTGTTTAGAGGAATTTAGATTTTTATGAAGATTTATGACAAAATTCCTTAAAATGAATAACTGAACCTAGTTTATCTTTATGTAGATGGTAAAGTGTAGTGAAACAGCGTTAGTCTCAGTCGGCATAAGCAGCAGGGCCCTGCAGGGAATCGAACCCCGTCTCATTACTGAGAGTTCCGTTACCAGAGCCTTTTGCTTTGGGCGACCGGGACGGTAAAGCAAAACCTGCATCAACACAGCATTTAATGTTGGAACATAAATTCTGTCTTGAAGCAGGAAAAAAGAAACCGTCTGACTAAATAATTATTTCTAATTAAATTCATTTTAGTATTTTATAAACGTTTTACAGATTTAGAGCCTCCTTTGACTTTTATGCTTTTCGTTAACTTCTCGTCCTTTTACGATGTTTATCCGTTCTTTAGTCGCGGTCAAACGCATCGTAATTTTGTTCTGCGGTGAATCTTAAAGTTATGTTGAATGTAAATAATCTGAGTCTTTATTGCTTTAGTTTAACCGCACAGTAACTTGTTAAAATATTCAAGTTAATTTGAATCATTTGCATGTTTAGACTATATTTTATTAGCCTTTAATATTTTAGTATTTATTGTTTAACTTTTGTAAAGAGCTATTTTTAAACACGTGCACATTTAAAGAGCAAGTCACCCCCTACCAGATTCTAACTCCACTCCCACTTCATGTTTGAAAAATGCAACAAATGCTGTTGCCTGGCAGACCGAGAGGGCAGAGCCGCTAACAAATACACACACACTCAGGCTCACGACAGCATTGTGACATCATAATGTACCAGTTTACATCATAGCATACTTCTTAGCCAATAGCGGTGGCAGATTTAAATTCAAATACAGTGCAGAGTTTTTACCTGACAACGGCACAACACTGCCAGTTTTAGGCAGAATATTTAAATTTAACTAAGATGCACTGAAGTGCCAAATTATTGACGACTCGTGTCTGCAGCACGATCAGACACTCGTTTATTTAGTTTATCAGCAAAAAAAGTTTATTTGGGGGTGACTTGCTCTTTAAACACTAAAACCTTTGTTTGCTCCGTCTGTGTCAGAGCTCTGCTGTTCAGCTCCTTCCTGGTTCCTGCAGGACCACACAGCCCAGAGAAGCTCAGTCCAGCAGGACATGAGGACACAAACAGACACGGAGAGCTCCTCCTAAACCTGGAATCAAACTTTTCTACAGATTATTTAGAACAGTTTCTTGTGACAGAACAGTTAGTGAAACAGAAAGGACATGATGAAGATGATGTTATCGTCCTTGTCTTTCATACGGATCAAAGATCACCATCAGCTTATGCTCATGTCACCAAGTAAACGTCCCATTTCTCACTAAGACCTGCTCTATCTGCTCTACCAGATGATCAGAAGCATCACTGTAGTTGTAGTTTTGCCTCCATCTTCCTGCCTTCCTTGGTCTCTTGTTTATCTTCTACTACCTCTCACCATCCATCTCAGGTGGGATCTTGTTTGCTCCGATGGCCTCTTGTGTTCCAGGCTTACATCTTTTAGTGAACGTTAGACTATCATATACTAATATATATGCATGTGTGTGTGTGTGTATGATGCTAAACCAGACTGCCTGCTCCATCAGATGAAAAGGAAATCCTCTCAGAACCCAAATAAAATAGAAGATTTAGCAACCAGACACAGAAGCCCAGGTGAAACCGTCCACATCAGCATCTCCAGTTCTACCAGCTCTAAAAACACACTTCTTAAATAATAAAACACTAAACTCAGCCAACGGATGAAGACGTCCTGGTGCCAGATGCTACCTAAGACATCACCAGTTCAGCTGACTTGATAAAACACTTGGTGACTAAAACAAACATCTGGTGACCTGGTAAAAAACAGTCCTGGTGCAACAAGCTACCTGAGACAAACGTTTCCAGTCGACCAGTTCAAGAAAGAAAGAAAGAAAGAAATGATCTTCAGTGATCCTCAAAAGCAAACTCTGCCTCTACTGGAGGAGCCTGACCATGACCCACAAACACAACATCATCATCACTACTCAGACCCACTGGAAGAAAACTATATCTCTAGTCCGAGTCGGAGTCGTCCCATCTTGGTCTCTTCGGTGGGATGTACCGGAAGCGCTCTCCAGCCCTCTTCTGAATGGATCCAATGACCGAGGTAGAAGGAGTGGGTTCTTCTACATCCTGGACCTCTTCAGCGCTCCCGTGGGCAGCCAGAAGTCTTCTGGTGGTGGAAGCTGCTGGTCTTCATCGCTATCCAGACCTGAGCTACCATAACCAGAGTCCACACTAGAAGCCATAAAACCTTCTAAAGCTGACCAATCTGAGCTAATGTCAGTCTCCTCCGAATCCTCATCACTACTCAGACCCTCAATATCAATCTCTGCCTCCGACTCTTCATCACTACTCAGACCCTCAATATCAATCTCTACCTCTACTGGAGGAGCCTGACCATGACCCACAAACACATCATCATCATCACTACTAAGACCCTCAATATCAATCTCTGCCTCTACTGGAGGAGCCTGACCATGACCCACAAACACATCATCATCATCACTACTCAGACCCTCAATAGCAAACTCTGCCTCTACTGGAGGAGCCTGACCATGACCCACAAACACATCATCATCAGGAATGTGTAGGGCTGGGTACCCAAAACCTAAATCTGACCAATCTGAGCTAATGTCAGTCTCCTCCAACTCCTCATCACTACTCAGACCCTCAAAAACAAACTCTACCTCCAACTCCTCAACACTACTCAGACCCTCAAAAACAAACTCTACCTCCAACTCCTCATCACTACTCAGACCCTCAATAGCAAACTCTACCTCTGCTGGGGGGGCCTGACCATTATGCACAAACACCACATCATCATCAGGAATTTGAAGGGCTGGGTACCTACCTTCATCTTCATCGAGAATCCGGATGACGTCCTCAGGGACCCCTGCAGTCACGGGACGCTCCACGATGAAGATGCCTGTGAGGACAAAACAAGACACATTAAATCCACTTGTGTCAAAAACAGTTATGAAAAAGCTACAATGACTTGTTTACAATACAAGAGATGTGTGTCTGCATCTGCATGTGTGCACAAGACACACTTTACTAATCTGGTTGTTTCTGGGGTTTAACAGGTTAAAACTGAGTTCTGCTTTTACTGAAAAAGTTTCCATTTTTAATTTATGTGATTGTTTATTATTTATGTTTCATGTTTATAGCTGATGTATTTCTAAAAAGATGTAATGTTTTACAGCTTGTAGACACAACACTGCTCAAATAAAGTTGTTTTAAAATGGGCTCTATAAAAATAAACAGAAGACTCATTAAACTGGTGAAAAGTGTTTAAAATAGATTCAAACGGACAGAAATGCATTTATAAACCTGAGAACCAACTCAGAGAACACATCAAACTTTCTACTTGGATAAAACAGATGAAGTCCTGAAAGATCAAAGGTCTCTAGTTCACTCAGATTTATGGAAACAACTCATGTTCACCGATGCTAACAGGCTGAAGCTAAAGCTAGCTGTACGTTCTAGCATGTTCTATGTCATGACGTTTCATACCTGGTTCATCCGTTGCTATGGTCACGAAAACAACATGTTTTTGTTTGAAGCATTCTTTTTTAGAATCGTACATGTCTTATTAGTTTTAAAATTTTCGATGTAAAATTGAACTAAATGGGTTTGCTGAAACCAAATTGGTGGTTTTCTTTTAACGGTTCTCTCTAGTCTGATATAGTCATCCCACCGACCTGCTGGGACCCTCAACATGCTGAGGCTGTGTGATGAGGTTGAGTCACAGGTCGGTGCTAATGTGAGAAACCTTTTGTCTCTATCCCGCTAAAAGAACCACATATTCAGCTTTTATTTGGCTTGCCCAGCTGACAAAAACCAACAGGCGCTCCTCGCGCTCACTCTCGCGCTCACTCTCGCGCTCACTCTCGCGCTCACTCTCACCTCGCTGCTGTCCATCCTCTTTTATATCAATAATACAAAAGAAACCGACAGCCAGAACAAAACTAGTAAAAACATTTGATGTGTTCAAACTGTTCCAGGGGAATTTGAGCCTCACTTATCCACAGAAAACATGTTTCACCTCCATAAAACACCAAATCTCGTCTCGTCTTTTTCCGCCTATCCGTGTCCGGGTCGCGAGGGCAGCATCCCAACTAGTTCCACACCGTCCTCTCCCCGGCCACCTCCACCAGCTCCTCCAGCAGGACCCCAAGGCGTTCCTGGGCCAGTTCGGATATGTACTACTACTTTCTCCAACGTGTCCTGGGTCGTCCAGGGGGCCTCCTGCCAGCAGGACATGCCCAAAACACCTCACCAGGGAGGCGTCCAGGAGGCATTCTAACAAGATGCCCAAAGCACCTCAACTGACTCCTCGATATGGAAGAGCAGCGGCTCTATTCCGAGTCTCTACCGAATGTCCGAGCTCCCGACCACAACTGGTCCCAACGATGTGGTCCTCCCAGCTTCATCAGGCTCCGACCTACAGCTCTTGGTGGGAAGGTTCGCAGCCGAGTGTGAAGAGGCTGGGATGAGGATCAGCACCTCCAAGACTGAGACCATGGTTCTCGATCGGAAAAGAGCGTTTGTCAACTCCAGGTCGGTGGAGAGGTCCGGAGTTCAAGTATCTCGGGGTCTTGTTCACGAGTAAAACACCAAATGTGATTTTAAACACACATTCGGTCCCTCAAATACACAAATTTAACATTATAATAACGTTTCAGTAGTTTGTCCTTTAGGAAACATTGAAATAAGTCAGATGGAGAATTTAACTGATGTTAGCTTACCGTGCTCCTCCCGGAAGACCAACATCTCTCTGGTGGGTCTTCAGCTAGCCTCAAACTTCTTCAGCGATTTCTGCTCTGCAGAGGCTCTCCAAGCTCGTCCAAGGGCTACTATTGAAGCAAATCTCCAGACGCTCTCTCGACCAAGTGCTGCTCTAGCGCAAGTTCGAAAGAAAGACTGTTGAAAATTCGACGAGCTTTTATAAACGAGCAACGTTCTAATTCTATGACGTATACACGCACATGCATGCAACAGATTCCTAACCCGTCTCTTTGCAGCAGGTGCACCCGAGGGGTATCTCAGCCCTCTGGTGGACAGAAGCTATTACTGCAGCTGTTTTGAACTGTCACTTAGCTAATTATGTAATAGCAGTGAGGATTTTAGTGCCGTTGTGCTTTTGTAATCTCCAGTTTGAATACATCAGATGTTTTGTATTCAAACAAAAACATGTTGTTTTCGTGACCATAGCAACGGATGAACCAGGTATGAAACGTCATGAGTAGAACATGCTAGAACGTACAGCTAGCTTTAGCTTCAGCCTGTTAGCATTGGTGAACATGAGTTGTTTCCATAAATCTGAGGAAACTAGAGACCATTGATCTTTAAGGACTTCATCTGTTTTATCCAAGTAGAAAGTTTGACGTGTTCTCTGAGTTGGTTCTCAGGTTTATAAATGCATTTCTGTCCGTTTGAATATTTTCTAAACACTTTTCACCAGTTATCTTCTGTTTATTTTTATAGAGCCCATTTTAAAACAACTTTGAGCAGTGTTGTGTCTACAAGCTGTAAAATATTACATCTTTTTAGAAATACATCAGCTATAAATATGAAACATAAATAATAAACAATCACATAAATTAAAAATGGAAACTTTTTCAGTAAAAGCAGAAATCGGTTTTAACCTGTTAAACCCCAAAAACAACCAGATTAGAAAAGTGTGTCTTGTGCACACATGCAGATGCAGACACACATCTCTTGTATTGTAAACAAGTCATTGTAGCTTTTTCATAACTGTTTTATGACACAAGTGGATTTAATGTGTCTTGTTTTGTCCTCACAGGCATCTTCATCGTGGAGCGTCCCGTGACTGCAGGGGTCCCTGAGGTCATCCGGATTCTCGATGAAGATGAAGGTAGGTACCCAGCCCTTCACATTCCTGATGATGATGTGGTGTTTGTGGGTCATGGTCAGGCTCCTCCAGTAGAGGCAGGGTTTGCTGTTGAGGGTCTGAGTAGTGATGAGGAGTCGGAGGAGACTGACAATAGCTCAGATTGGTCAGCTTTAGAAGGTTTTATGGCTTCTAGTGCGTACTCTGGTTATGGTAGCTCAGTTCTGGATAGAGATGAAGACCAGCAGCTTCCACCACTAGAAGACTTCTGGCTGGCGGTAGCTCCTCCGGCCCCACCGGAAGAGCTTCCAGAAGATCCCAGGCCTGCCCATGGGAGCGCTGAAGAGGTCCAGGAGGTAGAAGAACCCACTCCTTCTACCTCGGTCCTTGGATCCAGCCAGAAGAGGACTGGAGAGCGCTTCCCGTACATCCCACCGAAGAGACCAAGATGGGACGACTCGGACTAGAGATATATTTTTCTTCCAGTGCAGCGCCACTGAATATCATTTCTTTCTTTCTTTCTTGAACTGGTCGACTGGAAACGTTTGTCTCAGGTAGCTTGTTGCACCAGGACTGTTTTTTACCAGGTCACCAGATGTTTGTTTTAGTCACCAAGTGTTTTATCAAGTCAGCTGAACTGGTGATGTCTTAGGTAGCATCTGGCACCAGGACGTCTTCATCCGTTGGCCGAGTTTAATGTTTTATTATTTAAGAAGTGTGTTTTTGGAGCTGGTAGAACTGGAGATGCTGATGTGGACGGTTTCACCTGGGCTTCTGTGTCTGGTTGCTAAATCTTCTATTTTATTTGGGTCCTGAGAGGATTTCCTTTTCATCTGATGGAGCAGGCAGTCTGGTTTAGTATCATACACACACACACACACACACACATGCATATATATTAGTATATGATATTCTAATGCTCACTAAAAGATGTAAGCCTGGAACACAAGAGGCCATCGGAGCAAACAAGATCCCACCTGAGATGGATGGTGAGAGGTAGTAGAAGATAAACAAGAGACCAAGGAGGGCAGGAAGATGGAGGCAAAACTACAACTACAGTGATGCTTCTGATAATCTGGTAGAGCAGATAGAGCAGGTCTTAGTGAGAAATGGGACGTTTACTTGGTGACATGAGCATAAGCTGATGGTGATCTTTGATCTGTATGAAAGACAAGGACGATAACATCATCTTCATCATGTCCTTTCTGTTTCACTAACTGTTCTGTCACAAGAAACTGTTCTAAATAATCTGTCGAAAAGTTTGATTCCAGGTTTAGGAGGAGCTCTCCGTGTCTGTTTGTGTCCTCACGTCCTGCTGGACTGAGCTTCTCTGGGCTTTGTGGTCCTGCAGGAACCAGGAAGGAGCTGAACAGCAGAGCTCTGACACAGACGGAGCAAACAAAGGTTTTAGTGTTTAAATGTGCACGCGTTTAAAAATAGCTCTTTACAAAAGTTAAACAATAAATACTAAAATATTAAAGGCTAATAAAATATAGTCTAAACATGCAAATTATTCAAATTAACTTGAATATTTTAACAAGTTACTGTGCGGTTAAACTAAAGCAATAAAGACTCAGATTATTTACATTCAACACAACTTTAAGATTCACCGCAGAACAAAATTACGATGCGTTTGACCGCGACTAAAGAACGGATAAACATCGTAAAAGGACGAGAAGTTAACGAAAAGCATAAAAGTCAAAGGAGGCTCTAAATCTGTAAAACGTTTATAAAATACTAAAATGAATTTAATTAGAAATAATTGTTTATTCTGACGGTTTCTTTTTTCCTGCTTCAAGACAGAATTTATGTTCCAGCATTAAATGCTGTGTTGATGCAGGTTTTGCTTTACCGTCCCGGTCGCCCAAAGCAAAAGGCTCTGGTAACGGAACTCTCAGTAATGAGACGGGGTTCGATTCCCTGCAGGGCCCTGCTGCTTATGCCGACTGAGACTAACGCTGTTTCACTACACTTTACCATCTACATAAAGATAAACTAGGTTCAGTTATTCATTTTAAGGAATTTTGTCATAAATCTTCATAAAAATCTAAATTCCTCTAAACAGTGAAGAGCTGTTTGTCATACGTCACTAAAAGGATGTCTTGCAGGGCAGCTCATGCCGCTAGTATGTCGTGATTAGCTGTACTTTAATCAACTTCGTATTCAATAATTACAGAAAATTGTGTTTACAGTTGCAGCAAAAAGTCTGAACCCTATGTCGGAGTCCTACACACACTGTAACTAACTTTTTGACCTAAAATAATAACCTAAATCTAAATCTATCTGGAACCGCTACCGGTCCTTCTGCACTCCAGACGAGTCCCGTTAGCATGACTGCAGCAACACAACTAACTGTGTTAGCAAGGGGAAAAGTAATTTGGAAAGCCACGACACACTCACACAGATAAGATCTAAAAGAAGATCCACATATTTCAACAGTAGATCCTCCAGAGAACGGTAGAACCTCAGAACCATCCTGGATTACTACAAACACAAGCTAGCGAGCTACTGCAGCATCCCAGTCAGGAGGAACTATTCTGCTGATCTATCGATTAAATTTGTTCTGGAGTTATTTCAATATAAACACGCAGCGGTTCAACTGGCAGCACATTGTTTTATCTATAGATTAGTGAATTATATTGGGACGGTATGATGGGGCTAATGGTCAGCTAACAACTCATCAGCTGAGGGCTACAAGCTTAGAAATGAAATATTCATCTAAAGTAAACAAACTGAACTGATTTTGGTTCTGAAGATGTTCAGCATTCTCCCTGGAGTCCAGATCAGGCTCACGGGTCTTCTCGCCGTATCCCAGATCTGACCGATCTTGTCATGTTCAAGAAGCCAATGTGAAATGATTTGAGCTTTATGACATGGTGCATTATCCTGCTGTCATGGTCTGCGTCTTCCCTCATGTGTCTCCTGATGTTTCTCCATCCCTCTTCCCTTTTGTGTCTCATAGCGCCCTCATGTGTTCTTTGTCCGCATCTCATTTATGTGTTTTCTGTTTGTAGGCATTCAATCATCCCCATCCCCTCCAGTTGTAGCTCCAGCCTCTTTGTCCCCAGCTCGGTATCTGTGTGGGTGTGTGCGTGTCCATTCCCCAACTCAGTGTGTGTGAGTGTATGTGTGTGTTGGTGTGTGCATGTCCATTCCCCAGTTCAGTGTGTGTGTGTGAGTGTATTTGGGTGTGATTGTGTGTGTGTGAGTCCTTCCCTCAGTCTTTTAGTTTAGCTTTTTTGTTTTATAGTTTTAGGTTTTTCTGCCCTCCTTTGGTTCTTTTTCCCCATTTAGATAATTGTTGTCACCTGTCTTCCCTCCAGCCCTCACTCCACACACCGGCTTCCTGTTTCCCTAATTGTTCCTCCAGTGTATTTAAGCCCTGTCTTGTCTCTGTGTTGTGTTGGTCCATTGTTATGTTATTCTGTCAGTTTCGTCTCACTTTTGGATTACTAGTATTTTTGGCCTTCTCGTGTTCACTAGTGTTTTTGGATCTCCAGATCTCTGTCTGGATTTTTGGACTTTTGGCTCCCAGCCTTTTGGATTACTTTTGTTTTTGGTTACTACTAAAATAAAGGATTTTTTATATATATTCAACTCCTGCCTCATGTCATCCTGGGTTACTGCATTTTGGGTCCTACCAACCTTGCTTCGTGACACCTGCTGGAAGTAGCCATCAGAGGATGGGTACACGGTGGTCATGAAGGGATGGACATGGTCAGAAACAATGCTCAGGTAGCCCAATGCATTTAAACCATGCCCAGTTAGCACTAAGGGGCCTAAAGTGTGCCAAGAAAACATCCCCCACACCATGACACCACCACCACCAGCCTGCACAGTGTTAACAAGGCATGATGGATCCATGTTCTCATTCTGTTTACGCCAAATTATGATTCGACCATTTGAACGTCTCAACAGAAATCGAGACTCGTCAGATCAGGCAGCATTTCTCCAGTCTTCAACTGTCCAATTTTGGTGAGCTGGTGCAAATTGTAGCCTCTTGTTCCTATTTGTAGTGGAGATGAGTGGTACCCAGTGGGGTTTTCTGCTGTTGTAGCCCATCCGCCTCAATGTTGTGCGTGTTGTGGCTTCACAAAGGCTTTGCTGCATTCCTCGGTTGTAACGAGTGGTTATTTCAGTCAAAGTTGCTCTTCTATCAGCTTGAATCAGTCGGCCCATTCTCTGACCTCTAGCATCTACAAGGCATTTTCGCCCACAGGACTGCCGCATACTGGATGTTTTTCCCTTCTCACACCATTCTTTGTAAACCCTAGAAATGGTTGTGGGTGAAAATCCCAGTAACTGAGCAGATTGTGAAACACTCAGACCGGCCCATCTGGCACCAACAACCATGCCACGCTCAAAATAGCTTAAATCACCTTTCTTTCTCATTCTGACCTTCAGTTTGGGAGTTCATGAGATTGTCTTGACCAGGACCACACCCCTAAATGCATTCAAGCAACTGTCCTGTGATTGGTTGATTAGATAATTGCATTAAGGAGAAGTTGAACAGGTGTTCCTAATAATCCTTTAGGTGAGTGTATAAAAATCTCATTTACTGATCTGTAGATTCTCCACTAGCGTGCAGTATCTACAGGGACGGGATGTTTTTGTCGCTGACCTGCATGTGACACGAACATGGCTACCTCCCACCAACTGCGATCCCCTGCTCCATTTCCCAGTAATTATAAACATAAACTGTGATTTTTGTGAAATGTTTTTGCTGGCTCTAAACACTGTATCAAGTATAATTTAATGCCAGGATACTTCTAATACTTAGCTAAATAAAATGTTCCTTAGCCTTGCAGTGCTAACAAATCACTACTCAATATCATGAAGTCCCCTTTCATGCAAAATGATTATCTTTATTTTTTTGTTTTTACAGAAAGATGCTGACCAGAAAGATGCCATCATCATCCCACTGTGGATTCCAGGGCGTTTTCTGTTGAGTGTAAGAACATTATATCATTTACAGAACAATTTTGTGAGTGGCATTCAATATCAACATAACATGTTAGGACATATGTTGTAGATGATGTCTGCGTTTTAACCTTAAAGTCATTTGTGAGTTTCCTGTGGTATTTGGCTTATTGTACAGATGTTATATTTTCTATAGGTAATGAGTCCACTCCAGAAAGAAATTTTATTTCTGGATTCCCATTATTTCAGAAGAACAGATGGTTTCTCCAGTCAGGCCTACAGGAATCTGTTGAGGTTGCCAGTGTTGTGTGTCCTGGTGGTCACGTTATCCTGACCTGCCAATGTTTCCAAAAATTTCCTAAAATAAGTTTAGTCAGGAGGCAGTGTGATAATAAATACCACGCTCTGTACATTTGTTATAGGGTCAGATGAGATTTGCTTCAAATAGCTGAAATTGAAGAAAATAGACAAATATTAAATGCAATGAAAAGGGAAGGGAGACAGAAAGAAAACCTCCCTGTTGAACTTAAGGAAATTACGAATATTTACCAATTTGCATGGTCCCGTTCTTGGACATGTTCCCTGTTCTGTGGATTACAGATATTAGGCATGTTTCCATTAGCAGAACTCCAGGGTAGTTCCTGGGATGGGGAACTTGACCAGGAGATAGGATGTCCCAGTCCTCTCAGCTGTTGTCTCCATTCAAATTCAGCCCTTTCAGAACTTCCACAGACGTCAACGTATCACGACTGCTTTGGCAGTGAGTGATGTCACTGATCCGCCCAAAAAGGCACCCAATGTGACATTAATAATAATAAAAGCATTTATTTTATAGAAGTATATTCTAATTTAATCCATTCAGAGGACAAGAGCAGCTCTGAATTTTGTGAGACAAGCCCCTTTAATTAAGTCTGTGGTGGATTTTTACCATTTTTTCCAACAGCTGTGGGGGGATTACACAGAGTCTTCCAGTGTCGGGAGTTAATTTTAAATGCGATTGGTGCTTTTTTTACTTTATTTTTTAATGCTTTCATTCTGCTTCACCAGCTACTCTTCTAATTATACTGCTGCCAGTTGTTTTGGACGTCTGCTGATGTCATTTCCTACTGAGTTACAACCAGGGGTGGACTGGGATCAAAATTCGGCCCTGGAATTTTCTCTTCAGACCAGCCCACTACATTAGCCGCGGGCATTGTTACGACCTCAACCTGGTCTAGGAGGCAGGGAGGCCTAACACAGGAACGTGAGAATTAAAAGGAAATGATCTGACGCAGGTCACAATCAAAGAAAGTCCTTTTATTAACTAAAAGCGTCCCAAAGGGAGAAAAACCTGTTTAATTAAAAGGGGAGTTTAACTTATGCTGCAGGAGACAAATGCTGAGGGCTTAAAGTAACTTAAAGAGCCATAAAAAGAGAACGGAAACTCACTGGTTCTAAAAATGAACCAGGAAGAACGGAAGGTTGCCCGGAGGCCTTACCAAAAGGAACCAACTCACCCACACTACCGACAGCTCAATCAAGAGCAAGAGAAAACCCAGTCTTAACCCGAGGGTTTTCTCATGCGGGTTGAAATTAACCATCCGGGGGCAACTATGAGTTCCCAAAAGTTCTCACACACAAACTCCTCTCCAAATCCTCCTCTCCAGTCCTCTCAAGCCGTCTCTCTTTCAGTCCTCTCCTTCAGCCCTCTTTCAGTCCTCTCCATCCTCCTTGTCATGCAGTGCAGCGCTGATTTTATCTGCTCCAGCCAGGGGATTTCCTGATGCGCATCAGCTGCGGGTGTGGCCGGGCGCTCTGCAGGGTGCTGACCATGGTGCTGAAAAGGAGCGGAGTAGAAGCCGGGCGCTGGGGAACTCAGGGATCGTAACAGACACTTCGTAGAAGTCGGCAAAATTTTCAGCGTCTCCTCTCTGTATACTACAAAGGATAGTCATATTCTGTGATAGTTAACAAATAAAGAATGTAAATTAACTCAAGGACTAAAATTGACAGCTATATCAATCAATCAAGCAATCAGTTTGTATTCATTATAGTATCAAATAACAACAGAGGTTGTGTCGTGACTAAGGGTGGGGCAGCAAGACTAATGGGAAGAGCCCTGGTGCTACCTTTCAAGTTTTTAGTCTGTGACTGTAAAAATCTTGTAGTGTACACCCAGTGTTTGTTAAAAACAGACCCGGGCAATAAAAACAGTTGACCTGAAGAAAGCTTCTGATGTTATCGATCACTCGAGGTTACTTCAGAAATTACATCAGTATGGAATAAGAGCACACCAATGGGTTAGAAGTTATTTAGAGAATAGAAAACAATTTGTCCAACTAAAAAACACTAAATCAGAACTGCGGGGGATTAATTATGGTGTGCCACAAGGGTCGGTCCTTGGACCTAAACTGTTCATACTATTTATTAATGATCTTGTAAGTGTATCTAAGCCACCCGGTACTGTTTTATTTGCTGATGACACAACATTGTTCTATTCAGGGTCAGATATTAATGAAGTAACTAGAGTGATAAATGATGAACTGATAAAAGTTATCAACAGGTTTGACATAAATAGACTTTCACTGAATCTTAACAAAACAAATTTTATGTGGTTTAATGACAGAGACAACAAAGATGTAACAATAAAAATGAATGGAATGGACATTCGAAGGGTGAAAGAAACGGAATTTTTAGGAGTCATGTTTGATGAAGCTATCACCTGGAAGTCACACGTAGGTTATATCAGAGGTAAAATTGCCAAAGCCATTGCAGTACTACATAAAGTTATTTTTTTACTGAATAGTTCTGGATTGCTGACATTGTATAACTCACTAATTGTTCCATACTTGACTTACTGTGTAGAAATATGGGGATCCACGTGTAAAACTCATACACAACCACTGTTTATTCTACAGAAAAGAGCATTGAGAATCATTAATAACAATCACTATAGAGATCCATCCAATCCGTTATTCATCACATATAAACTACTGAAATTTTATGATCTAGTGAATATGAAAATATTGCAAACAATGTATAGAGCTAAAACCAATATGTTACCCACCAACATTCAGAAAATGTTTGAAAAAAGAGTCAGTAATTATTTCTTAAAAGGAACTGAAGTATTTAAAAAAAACAAAGTTTAGAACCAGAATGAAGGAGGTGACTATCTCTAAATGGCGTGAGAATATGGAACAACCTTAGCAAAGACATAAAAGAATCAAAGTCACTAAATATATTTAAAAAATGTGTCAAATCAAGTGTATTTCAAAACTACAATATCCTATATATATTTTTTTAACACTTAGAATGAAACAAATAATGAGAAAAAACAACTAAATATCCTGATAAATGATCTTATAAATAGCAGCATTAGACCTGAAACTTCTTTGATTTAGCGGTGACTCAGAAACCATCAATAGAGAACTGAAAGGAACATGGGATGCATCATTAAGTCTCTAATCTTCCCAAATTAAGTAGGATTTTATAGAACATTATAAGCTTACCATTCAACAGCCAACCTCTGGTACAGTGCAGGCAGAGAGATAGCAGGTCCTCAAACATGGACGGGAGGGGGGATGGGGACGACGACACATGTCAAGAGGTCAAACTGTGAGGGACATGGGAAACATTAGTCTCTAATAATCCACAATTAACCCTTTGATGCATAACGGTCACTACAGTGGACAGGTACTCAAAATTGTTATTTATTTGTTTTTGCTATTAAGCACAGCTGCTGAAGACTTTGTTGCATTTGAGCCCCTCCATTTGGACTTCAGCAAGTCAAGCCAACATATTTCATGTTAAGAATGCACGCTGTCCACTGAGGTGGACATGTAATAAATTATTTGTAAATTATAAAATTTTACAAAAAATATTTGTTGAAATTTGTTTCATTCACACCTAAAGATAAATGAAAAAAAAAATCATGGTTGAAGATTTCATAATTCATGCATTAAAGGGTTAAGTATGATTTCATAAAACATTTTAACTTACCATTTGAAAAGAGACTCAACAGCCAAACTTTGGTACAGTGGAGGCAGATAGAAAGCAGGTCTTCGAGCAAGTCCACAATGAACAGAGAGAACGTCTCCTCAAATATATCAGAACAGCCTGAAATAGAGAATAAGTGATGATTTAGTGTACATGATCACACAAAATTAAGGATTAATACCCATGCACAATAAATCTGTAAAGGATCATTAAAACAACAAATAAGAAATTACAACATCTATAATGTGTGATGATAACTTTATTAAATATTTCCCACCTTATCAGTGGAGCAGCTTTGTAAGCAGCTCACTCTTCTCTGCTAGTCTATCCATCACAGATTGCAGTTAGCGGCTAGGACCAGGCAGTACAACTCAATGGAAGAAATTTCCAAAAAGAAACTGTCCAAATGTTTTCCCTGAACATTACTTTACAGTGATTGGATTCACAAACCTGCCATATTAGTCATTCCTGTGTTGCTGAAAGTCCTTTCTACTGGTCAACATCACACATGTTTTGAATACACTTGTACATCTTTAAGGGAAAATTAATTCGAGTTGCCCTCAGTCACCCCTGCTTTCCACCGGAGCTGGAGGGAAAATAATGAGAATGGAGATGAAATGGATGGAAATGTTTGCAGTTTTCTAAATGGATAAATAAAAACATTCTCTTACTTTTTCTGCTTCATGTTAGCCTGTGATTACCAGATGTGTTGGGAACAGGACAAGTGCATTAAAAACATCACGGTCGTGCTTCCCCCCCCTCAAGTTTCTCAGCCTCAGGTGGCAGGAGAAGGAGAAACTGTGACAGAAGGGAGAAAGTGACGGGCAGCGGGACGACAGTTCGACACACTTCTCCTCCATGATGCATCAAATAATAAATCAGTTGGAGCGTCATGCATTGCCTAGAATAATGAGTTCTGATGATAATCCACGGAGTTTGAACATTAAATCGCTCCACCACGTCCACGGAGTTGTTAAAAACCAGGTAAAGGAGCAGAGCGGAGAAGAGCAGGGGGCTGTTACCACACATCTGCTTCATACAGCAGTGAATAAATGTGTCTGATCGCCATGCGTTCAGTAAAATAATAAGTTTTGATAATAATCTGTGCAGAGCATTAAAAGGATATTTTCTGATCTACCATGGGCGCTGTCGCGCTGCATTTGCGGCCGATGCGCCTCTCATAAGCGGCCGATAGGAAGGTACAAGCAGCAGAATACGTGAGAATGTGCTGCCCAGTAACACGCTGGCGCTGCTGGTCCAGTCCGATGGAAAGGGGGTCACTCACTGTTCAACTATGTGTGGCAAGGTGGATAAGCGAGGGCCCGGGCGGGATTCGATCCCTAGACTCCCGGGTGAGAGCCATACGCTCTAACCCGGGGGTGTCAAACATTTTAGCTCAGGGGCCACATTGAGGGAAATCTAGTACCAAGTGGGCCGGACCGGTAAATTAAAAACAACTTCAGATTGTTTTCTTTGTTTTAATACAATCAATATAAAACAAGGCTGGAGCCTGAGGACAGTGTATCCAAAATAGTACAAGTACAACACCTGAAGTGTACTTGAAAATTTGAAATAAATAAAAATTAATAAATCAATAAAAAAACATTCCTTAGTGATTCAGAGCTTACAGATCACAAGGCTAGATCAGTTTCATGCAGCACTTAAAGTATATTTGACTCATTTTACTTTACATCTTTTAGCTTTCACCAGCACATCAATATCAGAAGTCACATCCTGAGTGGCAGCCAGCTTCAGGATGTGATTCAAGTTCTTGTGTGAGCCTTGAGCGCAGCTTTGTTTTATTTATACTCATTACAGAGAAAACGTGCTCACAAAGACAAGTTTATTTTAACTCTACATTGTAAAGTATGAAAATAAAGTTTACACAACCATCTCGCGGGCCGGATTTAACCCGCGGGCCGCATTTGACACCCCTGCTCTAACCAGTCAGCCCAAAGGGACATCCCCTTGGCCAAATAGCCAGGGCGCATGATCAATCGGGACAGTGACAGGACACTCACACTGCCACATCTTCCCCCCTCTTTGCACAAGCATGTCCTCGTGCTCCCGCGCAGGGTGCCACAAACTTCACATCCATGGAAGTCCATACTTGAACGTACTACATGGATCCTGCCAACAACGCCAAATGTGGCAAGGTGGAGAAACGAGGGCCCGGGCGGGATTCGATCCCTAGACTCCCGGGTGAGAGTTATACGCTCTAACCAGTCAGCCAAAGGAACATCCCCTTAGCCAAGTAGCCAGGGCACATGATCAATCGGGACAGTGACAGAACACTCACGCTGCCACATCTGGGCTCTTTAGAATGTTGTGATGTCACATGAAACCAATCTTCTGCATGTATAATTAAACTTAATTAACCCAAATACCTACACTCACGGCCTTTTTGGCTCATATTACATGATGACAGCTATAGATATGTGATGGACAGAAGACGGACGCTGCTGGGCTCTGAGGGTGTGGTGATTGGACACCAGCTGGTTCTCGTTATGGATAAGGAGGCCAGGGAGGATAAAACGGTGACAGGTCTACTGAGATGTGCGTGGTCGACCTGTCATTGTGGCATCGGACTTTGGGGGGTGGGGTTGTTTGCAGTCGGTAAGGGCTGCCGGCAACGAAGACAGTTAAACAGGCATGCAGCATTCCATTGTCAGGAGGGAAGGCTGGTTGCCTTCTTTAGATAGCGAGGGCTGGGCATAGTGGATGCCAAGACCATGCCGATATCCGCCACTACGGACTCAGGCAGTTGGACTTATGCTGTGGATTTACCCGCCGTCCTCGCAGGCTGCACCCCGGGGCGTTGGACGGCGTTGGAAGCTCAGACCCCGGGGAGGGGGGTCACAGCAGGAGACAGCTAAGTACCGCTGCTTGTGTGACTCATGCTGGACAACTGGTTTTATGAGAGAGGGCTTGGGGCCATACTGTTTTATTGTATCTTATTGTGGATTGTGTAATAAAGTGTATCATTTTATAAGTCGTTGCCTACTGGTGGTGTTTTCGGGTTCTGTCTGGAGGGCAAGATATTCTGCCCGTGCGCCCACGGAAATTTACATTACAGATATAAAACGTGTTCTACTTGTTATTGAACACGTTAAGTTTTAAAATGTAACCTAGCCAGCCCCGTGCTAATGCTACTTACTGTAGTGTCGCCCCTTCCCCTGGCGAATCAGCAGCACCTGCTGGGGTGGTGACTAAGGCGAGAGGGTGCGAGCACCACTTGGAGAGAGCCGGCCCAGGACCAAATAGGTCTGCCAACTGTGAACACTTAGCAGCTCCCACCTCTAGAGACTTCAGTCTTTTTTTGCCGCAACTTTTCTGCGCAACCCAAACGTTTCTTCGGCTTCTCCATTTTTACATCAACAGTCCGAGGCACGGAACTGTCCACCACTCCCGCCGACCAGAGATGAGGCCCACCCTGGTTTGTGCTGCTGCCTGTGATTGACAGCCCTGTCGCAGCGCCCTGAACCAGTCAGCCCATGACATTGGCCGTGTTCGAGTTGAGCTGCGCCTCGCCTGGAAAACAGACGAGAGCAGACGGAAGCAGCAGGGGGAGTGGCTGAAAGCCGGCGTTTAAGTCGGACACAATTTCCTGCATGTGTAGCTCGCGGGTGACAATGGCTGAAGATATCGCGTTAGCGTTCACACTTGTTTAATTTTCAGTTTTAATTCTGGTGCCTGTTAGCAGCTGAAACACATCCTCACGTGATTGTGGATATCATATATTTTGTATGAAGACATGACTGTAGTAATAAGTAAAGGTTATCAGCTGTAGCTTCAGTGTGCTCATAGGAAACGTGACAAGAAAACAAAACACATTTCTCTTAATGGCCTATATTGTTGTCATCATCAACATAACGTGATTTACAGAATACATGTGACCAACTAACATTTCATGTTCTACCACCGGATGTTTGGATCATAATGTGAACCAATCAGATCTTAGATCAGGTGACAGCCAGGCATTTCCCGTCATCCCCTAGGTTTAGCAGCCGAGGGAAAGCAACTGCAGCGCCTTGCTCCAAAGTCTGCGGCCGCCTTGATCTCACGAGGTTATCGTTGCCTACGTAGGCATGACGTCAGAGCAAGTCGGCGTCAAGTCGGACACAAATCTAACCGGCAAGCACTGCGCGCCGATCACCGGTGATCTAATCTGCGCAGAACTGGCTCATCTCAAACACGGCCAATGAGAAACAGACCAATAATACATCTTGATGTGGGCAACACACTGCTAGCCTCAGTTACCTATTGGCCGGCCCAATTTGTAAGAAATCTGAGGGCGAGAGAGAAAGACGAACGAAACAAGTGGATGAATGAATGAATTAAATAATTAATAAATGTCAGACCGGCCCGGCGGCCCCGCCCACATTGTCGGCCCACCGGGACGGCTCCCGGCGCTCCAGAGAGTCAGTGAAATTCTGAAAAGCGATTCAACTGAAAACAATAGTTTCTTTCATTGTCATCTTCATAATCCTCACTAGCTTCAGTTTCTGAAGAGTTGGAATCATAACTATTTAGGTCCAAGTTCCTGGTTTCTGCCCCTCCCCGTTCATCTCCATCAGCTGCTGCTATTATCTGATCTGCTGAGTTGCTGGTTGGAAGATTGCTGTCCTCCACTTGGTCCTGATGAAGCTGTAGGAACAGAGGTTTCTCTTCCTCTTCTTCACCCTTCAATGTAACTTCTAGGAATGAGAATCTGGTGTCCTCAGTCTCTTCCTTCACAGTGAGCTGCTCTCCCCCTGGACTGGTGCACGGCTCCTCCTCCTCTTCCTCCTTTAAGGTGAAGGGTTTGAGTTCCTGCTGGACCACATCAGGTCCACATTCTTCTTCTTCTCTAATCAGCACCTTCTGCTGAACATCTAAAGGAACCACTGAAACACATAAAGAAAATGCTACTGTATGTTCAAACATACATAGTTGTGTTTTAACTGAGGTCACTGAAGTCACACAGCCTAACTTAAGACCATCTAGTCCTGGACATCAGAAAACCTCCTGATACTTAATTTGTTTTTATTATATTTACTTAGTTTGAAGGAAATTAAGCATATTAAGAAAACTAACACAACATATACGAGGACGGATTATTTCCTGATGTAAAACAAAGACAGACATAGGGTAAAAAATAGTGGTATTAAAGGGACTTTACGGAGTTTTGAATTTTTATGCTCGGGATTGCCCCCTCAGGCCAATAGGGTTACGGCAGCTTCAACGGTAGGCTCGTGCACGAGGCGCGCATGCTGTACGTGCACACTCCTTAACAAAAATAACAGCTGAGACAGTCCCGTGTGTGTGTGTGTGTGTGTGTGTGTGTGTGTGTGTGTGTGTGTGTGTGTGTGTCCGTGTCCCGGAGGACAGAGGACAGGAGAACGCACAGCTAATTAATTAAATAATTTGGTTCTGTACCTTTCTCTTCAGCACAGCCAGCAAAGGTTTATGATGGGTCAGTCCTCCTGCATGCTCAGATCATGCCCTTCCCTTGCTTGAAAAATTGTTCCAAAATAAAAGTTGAACCCACATCTTTTTTATCTGTGAATTCAATGCCGTTTGGCAAGTTTCAAATAAAAATTTGGGCATCTTACTGTAAAAAAATATACCATTAATGTAAAAAAATAAACTCTAGATAAACTATGGTCACATCCAGAATCAAACCCGGGTCTTCTGCATGAGAGTCCAACGTTTTACTACGTGAGCTAAAGCACCACTGACATCTTTGTTATCTGTAATATTTATATCATTGATGACAGCTGAAACAACGTTCAAAGAATGTTTCGGAGCGAAAATGGCTATTTTGTTGCTGATTTGCAGGAAATATCTAGAAGAAAGTAGCTAAGGGTCCTCAGAAATGTAGCTAGGTTCATCACTAGGCGTTAAGAACAGCGACAAAGTCGCTGACCTGGCACTACCTCACTCTCTGCTGCTAAAGCAACTGATAGCAAATGCTACGGGCGATGCCTGAGCGTGAAAGTCCATGAAGCAGCCTGCTCGACCCGAGCATCTCTCTTTTTCTGTGATTTTACAGAAAAACAGGCAATCACAGTAAAAATGCCAGGGCTCATTCTACAGGACCAGGGCATTGCAGGAGAATGTATGAAGAAGACATTTATTATTTCTATACATGTTTTGGCTGTCAAACTTCCATAATGCCCCTTTAAAGTAATGGACATATAAGAATATAGCACTCTTTATTTTACACTACTTTTGGAGAGCGATAAAAAGACCAGTCTGGAAATTAGATACAAATGTGTTAAATGGATGCATGAAGGAAGAAACAGTGAAGGATCTTCAGTCATACATAGAGGATAATGATAATGGAGAGGTGTCCCCGACTGTACTCTGGGATGCATGCAAAGCTGTAATGAGAGGGAAGATCACAGTCAAATCATCATATTTAAGATAAGACAAAAAAAAAACACAATTTACATGGGAGAAAAATTCAGGAATTAAAAAAGATGAGAGCAGAGATAAACAAGATTTATGCCCAGGAGATCAAAAAACACTACTGTTCTTAAAACAAAGATGTTACAAGGGCGGGCTGTGGGGGTATAAACAAAATTACTAGCATACTATCTGAAAAAGCAGCAGGCAAAATGCAATATTTACAAAATAAGGGTCCCTCATTCAAATTTAACAACAGACAAAACAGGAATTTCAAAAATGTTTTGAAGCCTTTTGTAAAAATCTACGTGCACAACCAAATGCTAGTTCTAGAACTCGCATGGATAAATTCTTAGATGGCCCACATTACATTAGCAGATGTACAGAATGAGAATCGAATGGCTGAAATCACAGTGGAGAAAGTAAAGCTATTTCAAACCTAAAGATGGGGAAGACTCGGGTACAGAAAGGTACCCTGCAGAGTGGTATCGGACACTCAAATTAAAATTAGTTCCACTTCTGTAGAAAGTATTTTACTGGGTGTTGAAAGAGGTGGGAATTTCTCCCTCATGGAAAGAAGCCATCCATCCATCTTCAGCCACTTATCCGGAGTCAGGCGCGGGGGCAGCAGCCTAAGTCGAGACGTCCAGACTTCCCTCTCCCTAGCTACTTACAGGGTACAGAGACAGGGTGGAGCAACAGTTTGACAACCCCCGGAGTATGTGGCAGGGACTAAACACAATCAAAGACTTTAGAGGGAAACCCAGAACACCGTAGATCACGGCCTCTCTGTGTGAGGATCTAAACGCATTCTATGCCAGATTCATCACAGTGAACACCATGACACCAGACAGTGAGCGCACAGCGGATGACGTCAGTGTGCACACTGTGTCTGAAGAGGATGTGCGGAGGTGCTTCAGGAGGGTGAACGCACGCATAGCTACTGGTCCGGACGGGATTCCCGGCCGCGTCCTCAGGTCATGCGCGGCTCAGCTGGCTGGAGTGTTTACACACATCTTCAACCTTTCCCTCTCTCTGTCTGTAGTCCCAGCCTGCTTCAAAATGGCCATCATTGTTTCTGTACCCAAATCCTCCACCATCTCCTCATGGAATGACTGGCGACCTAGACCTGTAGCCCTGACCCCCATCGTGAGCAAATGCTTCGAGAAGTTGGTCAGGGACTTCATCTGCTCTGCACTACCCGATTCACTGGACCCTCTACAGTTTGCATACCGCCACAACAGGTCCACTGATGATGCCATAGCCCTGACACTCCATGCTGCCCTGCCACACCCGGAGAAGAGGGACACGTATGTGAGAATGCTGTTTGTAGATTACAGCTCAGCATTCAACACCATTGTTCCCTCGAAGCTGGACAGGAAACTGCAGGATCTAGGACTGAGCAGCTCCCTCTGCAGCTGGAGCCTTAACTTTCTGTCTGACAGACGCCAGGTGGTCAGACTGGGCGGCACCACCTCATCCCCCGTCACACTGAACACTGGGGCTCCACAGTGGTGTGCGCTGAGCCCTCTCCTGTACTCACTCTACACCCACAACTGCACGGCCACGAGAAACTCCAACATCATTGAGAAGTTTGCGGACGACACCACAGTGATGGGTCTCATCACCAACGACGATGAGACGGCCTACAGGGAGGAGATCAGCGCCCTGACCCACTGGTGTCAGGACAACCGTCTCACCCTCAACGTCACAAAGACAAAGGAGATGATAGTGGACTTCCGGAGGTGCAGAGGAATACACCCCCCCATCACCATCAACGGCGAAGCTGTGGAGAGGGTGAGCAGCTTCCGTTTCCTTGGAGTTCATCTGACTGAGGATCTTACATGGTCAGTGCACACGAACAATACAGTGAAGAAGGCACAGCAGCGCCTCTTCTTTCTCAGGAGACTGAAAAGATTTGGCATGAGCCGCCGCATCCTCAGGACCTTCTATCGCTGTGCCATTGAGAGCATCCTCACTGGATGCATCTCCACCTGGTATGGCAACAGCACCGCTTACAACCGCAAAGCTCTCCAGAGAGTAGTGCGGTGTGCTGAAAGGATTACTGGAGGTGAGCTTCCCTCCCTCCAAGACATCTACAGGAAGCAGTGCTTGAGGAAAGCGGGGAGGATCATCAAGGACTCAAGTCACCCCAGCCATAAACTGTCCAGACTACTTCCATCAGGAAGGAGGTTCTGCAGCATCCGGTCCAGAACCAGCAAACTGAGACAGCTTTTTCCATCAGGCCATCAGACTGCTGAACACTTCGCAGACACCTCACCCTCACTACTGAAACTCCAACATTACACACTCCATACTGTACATTATGGACCAGCTCAGTGGCCTAGTGGTAGAGTGTCCGCCCTGAGACTGGGAGATCAGGGTTCGATTCCTGGTCGGGTCATACCAAAGACTTTGAAAAAAATGGGACCCAATGCCTCCCTGCTTGACACTCAGCATTAAGGGGTTGGATTGGGGGGTTAAACCACCAAATGGTTCCCGAGCGCGGCTGTGTCTGCAGCTCACCGCTCCCCCAGGGGATGGGTCAAATGCGGAGAACAAATTTCGCACACACATCAGTGTGTGTGACAACTAATGGGACTTTAACTTTAATGCCACAGTTTTGCACATACCAACCACTGTATATTTTATATCTCTTATTTTATTGTTTATTCATTTGTGAAATATGTATGTACACATTATACACACACTCACACGCACACACGTAGAATCAAAAATAAAATACTTAGCACACACATTTAGTAATGTATATACCTTACATACTATATATATTATTACTTAGATTAGCCATTTTTATATTTTGCTTGTTTTTACGTTATTGTATTTTTTGCACAACTCTGTTGCTGTGAAGCTCGCACACAAGAATTTCACTCGCATGTACTGTACCAGTGTACCTGTACATGTGACGTGACAATAAAAGTGATTTGATTTGATACTTGGGCCAGCTCTTCTGGGGGAATCCCAAGGCGTTCCCAGACCAGCCGAGAGACATGGGCGGAATAATTTCTGACGGAATAATTTCAGGAAATCTGGGCGGATCTCATCCACCCCCGGGGCCTTACCACTGAGGAGTTATTTGACCACCTCAGTGACCTCAGCCCCAGAGATTGGAGAGTCCAACCCAAAGTCCCCAGACTCTGCTTCCTCACTGGAAGGCATGCCGGTGGGATTGAAGAGGTCTTCGAAGTATTCTGTCCACAAATCCACAACGTCTTGAGTAGAGATCAGCAGCACATCGTCACCACAGTAAACTGTGTTGGTAGCGCATTGCTTTCCCCTCCTGAGACGCTAGATGGCTGACCAGAATCTCCTCAAAGCGATATGGAAGTCTTGCTCTATGGTCTCACCTAACTCCTCCCACGCCCGGATTTTTGCCTTCGTGACCACCCGAGCCGCATTCCGCTTGGACTGCCAGTACCCATCAGCTACTTCTGGAGTCCCAAAGGCCAAAAAGACTTGATAGAACTCTTTCTTCAGCTTGACAGCATCCCTAACTACCAGTGTCCACCAGCGGGTATAGGGGTTGCCACGACAGGCACAGACGATCCTGCGGCCACAGCTCCGGTCAGCCGCCTCAACTATAGAAGCATGGAACATCGAAATTCTGTCGAAGGTGGGAATTAAATCTCCTTCTGACAGGAGACTCAGCCAGACGTTCCCAGCAGGCCCTCACAATACGTTTGAGCCTGCCAGGTCTGACCGGCTTCCTCCCCCACCATCGATGCCAACTCACCACCAGGTAGTGGTCAGTTGACAGCTCCGCCCCTCTCTTCACCCGAGTGTTTAAGACATGCGGCCACAGGTCAGATGAAACAACAACAAAGTCAATCATCGAGCTGCGGCCTAAGGTATCCTGGTGTCAAGAGCACATATGGACACCTTTATGCTTGAACATGGTGTTCATTATGGAAAAACCATGACGTGCACAGAAGTCCAATAACAAAACACAGCTCCGATTCAGCTCGGGGGGGGTGTCATTCCTCCCAACCACACCTCTCCAGGTCTCACTGTCGTTAAATGAGCATTAAAGTCCCCCAGCAGAACGAGGGAGTCACTGGAAGGAGCGCTCTCCAGCACACCATTCAAGGACTCCAAAAAGGGTGAGTAGTCTGAGCTGTAGTTTGGTGCAAAAGCACAAAACACAGTCAGGCCCCATCCCCCCACAAAGGGGAAGGAGGCTACCCTCTTGTTCACTGGGGAAAACCCCAACGTACAGGCACCAAGATGGGGGAAAGCACGTATGCCCACCCCTGCTCGGCGCCTCTCAACAGGAGCAACTCCAGAGCGGTAGAAAGTCCAACCCCTTTCTAGGAAACTGGTTCTGGAGCAAGAAGCCATAAGATGAGGTGGGCCCATCTATATCTAGCCGGAACCTCTCAACCTCAACCATCAACTCCGGCTCTTTCCCCACCAGAGAGGTGGCATTCCACGTACCAAGAGCTAGTATTTGTAGTCGAGGATCAGACCGCCAATGTCCCTGCCTTCAGCTACCACCCAACACACAATGAACCCGACCCCTTTGGCCCCTCCCAAGTGTGGTGAGCTCATGGAAAGGGGGACCCATGTCTCCATTAAGGCTGTGCCCAGCCGGGTGACCCGCGTCTGGGCGAGGGAACGCTGTTTCCATTTGTCTTGTTCTTCATAAGGGGCCTTTGTCCCTGCACTTGATTAAAAAGTAGATTATTCTTAAGAGTAATCAGTTTAAAAAGTATCTATTTATGCAGCTCTAGTGTACACCACAAAACAAGACAAAACAGAAGTGTAGCTCTTTTGAAAATACTTTTCTAAAATTGTTACTCCTTTATTATTACGACAAGATCAGTAAACAACTGTTAATGTTATCCTCTTGTTGAACTATTAATAAACTACAAGATTTAAAGAGCGGGTCAATTGAGCCTCGGAGTCCTTCTCCACCCACGTATCAATTTTAAAAAATGCAACATTAGTAGGCGTTGCCTGGAGGACCGAGAGGGTGGAGCCGTGGCAGTGACGAAGACGACGGCTAACTAGACGATGCTAGCTCCCTTCACTCTATGCAGTTATTAGAAGTGGAGGATGTTTCTCCCCCTCCTTACCCAGACACTCGAGAAGAAAGGGACCAAGTCTATTTGGAGGAGACAAGCGGACCTGAGCCTTATTGTTGTGAGCTTGTGAGTTGCCTGTAACTCCCAGAACCGACCCAACAGAACCACCTCTGAACGTAAGTAGCCGTTAGCCATAGCATTGGATTAGCTGCAGGGTTTGTCTCCACGGCTCTAGAGCTAGTATTCAGCATGTTTTAGAGATTTATCTGCTTCAGCACACCAGGTTTTAATCAGCAACAAATAGCCGAGCTGCTTAACAGTTAATCTAACCTGTTAAAGCAGGAAAATCCACTGAAACATGCTGGATAGCAGCTCTCCGGTAGCTCTGGGCTCAAGTTACAGTCTGCTGCATAAAGTTATGAAAATGCCCCATGAGAAAATTATTCTGTAATGTGTTCAGCTCACTAAAACTGCCCTGGTTTATTTATTTACTGATAACAGCTGCTCTCTTGGTTCTAGGTCCTCTGGTGTCTGCAGCTGGTCTCTGGTGTCTGCAGGTGGTCTCCTCTGCTGGTGTCGTCAGGATCAGGAGCTTCCAGAAGAATGTGCCTTTCAATGACTCTTTCCCCCTTATTTGTTATATTAATTAAATAAATCTAAATTTATATATTTCCCATTTTTGTTCATGTCCATAAATACTTAAACATGCTTGAAATTAAAACGAGCTTTTAACAGTGAGGTGCTAGTTTAATTCATCACAATAGAGCAAGTTAAACATGCATTGTGATAATTCAATTAATGTAATTTATAAATATCCATTAAAATATCAAAACTGGAATCTATATGAGATATTTGGCAGCACAAAAAAACTTGTCAAACACAATATTTATTATAATAATTGTAGGCAGACAGGAGACAGAGCTGATGGAGGTTCTCAGTCATCGAAGGATGGCTGAAGGCTTTCCAGGAACAGGAGATGTGGTGTTGTCTCTTCTCTCTCTATTCTGCCAGATGAGCTGATAGGTTACAGGTGTGTGAGGACATCCTCATGCTGTCATAACCAGATGACAGGAGTTATCAGGTGATCAGCCAGGCTAATGAGATGCAGAAAGAAAACAAATTCAGGACAGTGTACAATATGTGGTGTTGCTCACCTTATGTGCTCTTATAGAGTTATTAACGTGTGCCTGCCTCATGGTGTAGTCCATAATTTGCTGAGTGTCCTGCCATAATGCAGGTTATTAGTTAATTTACTTTTGATAGCAAAAACAAAATATTTAATGTAAAAGTTGTTTTCCAGGTGAATCAGCTCACACGTCACCACCAAGTGTCACGAGGGCAGAATCAGTAGCCTCCGTCATGATGTAATCACATACTTATTTAATTGTTAATATCTTAAAAATTCTGAAATGTTTTAATTTTTTTTTACCTTGAACAGTTCACTGAGCTTGCACTGTCACTAAGGTGGAAGCTGGAATCAACAGCAGACACCTCACACCTTGGTCTTTTCAGGGGGTGTGGCCGCTGCTCTGGGACCTTCTGGAAGATGAATTTTCATCATGGTCCCCGTGGGTCACCAGACACACTGCGGCTGTGAACTCCATTCTGGCTGGCTATGTAAAAACAAAGAAGCAGCACATTTATAAATGTTTAAAAGAGCATAAAATCACGTGTAACAATAATCTGTAAAACAAATTAAAACTAGAAGGTAATAATAAAATGTTTACATAGAAGATTATTAAAAATAATTCACCTTTGCTACAGGGAAGGTTTCACATCAGCCTGGACAAGTGCATTCTTGCTGCTAAATCAGTCTGACAGCCAGTGTCTTGGGTAGATTTAGCCTGAAAAAATATATAAGCACATTGTTGTTGGGAGTTTATAAAGTCAGATAATATACAAAAGAAACTGTCCTATATAGGCGCTTTATAAGTGTGTGATCATTATAACGTAAAAGTCAGTCACATATGATGTGGAGAGCCTGAAATGCGACCTCCTGAACAGAATTCCTCACAGAACCTGTTCACAAGCTGGATTTCACGCTGTAATGCTGTCTGTCAAGTGCTGCGTCAGTTAGAGCCACTGTTGCAGAATTGCCGACTGACTAGCTAAAGGAAGTGAACCACGTCTCTCAAACTTTGCATTTAGGTAGGGAATTGTCTTTAGAAGATGTTAAAACGTTTATTTAGCTTACTCACCTCAGACTGGAGCCCACCGTGGTGGGGGAGCAGAGTCGGTGGGCTGCATCTAAATCGCGGAAGAGCCACGGTGGGTCTATGGCGTTTAAAGCGTGCCACAACCCGTGCACGCGCATTGGGTCCACAGCGCGCGTGTGAACGGGACTCGCGAGCGCAAATATACATGGCAGCGCGCGTGTGAACGGGACTCGCGAGCGGAAATATAGATAATCTTTATTGACAGACTCTTAGGTCCAGATAAAATACATATAAAACAACAGATCAATGAAACAAAATAGATAAATAGAATAAAAAGATAACAGCATAAAATTGAATAAAAATCTAAATGTAATTAAAAGCTTTACTATAAACTGTTCCACACAAGGTTAACCACACAAACACTTCAACCAGTATTTCCTTATACTGGAGAAATAGCGACAACTGCTCACAGTAGGATCAGTGATTACTAAAATTATACTGTTGGCAGAGCTATCCAGTCGGCCTATAAAAGTGAATATGAGTTTTCTTAAAAGAGCTTTAAAAGTACAAACACCTGCTGTTACAAACATCTGACTGGCACTGCCCCCTCTGGGTATTTTAAGTATGATCCTTAAGGCATCGTTGTATGCAACTTGCAGCTTGTTCATGCTGCTTTGATTGTAGGATGACCACAGATGGGCTGTGTAAAGCGGAGTACAATATGCTTTAAATAAAGCCACCTTAACTGGAGGTGAACAAAAACCAAACTTACGAGCTATAGTGTTAGCTTGTGCATACAGCTTACAGCACTGTCTGTGGATGTCAGCATCATCACGCATTTGATCAGTTATAAAGTGGCCAAGGTATTTCACCTTCTCACACACATTAAGATCACTATTAGACAGTTTGAACACAGGAAAGTTTAGCTTTTTATCCTGCTTGGTTCTACATATCAAGATAGCACTTTTAACAGCATTACACTGAATATCGTACTGCACACCATATTCAGAGCAGATATTCAGGAGCTGCTGTAAACCAGCACTACTTGGACTAAAGACCACCAGATCATCAGCATACATCAGATGGTTGATCAAAGTTGTACCCATCAAACATCCTGTGTTACAGGCTCTGAGCTGCACAGACAGATCGTCAACGTACAGATTAAATAAGATAGGAGACAGAATTCCACCCTGCCTAACACCATTACTAACGCCAAATGGTGCAGAGATGCTGGCACCCCATTTAACCTGTATCTTCTGATGAGCATACCAGTAAGACAGGATTCGCACAATAAACCCAGGGACCCCCCGTAGCTTTAACTTAATAAAAAGTTTTCTGTGGTTTACACGATCAAAAGCCTTAGAAGCATCAATAAAACACATAACGACAGAAGAATTTCTATTTCTGTACCAATTGACCATTTCTTTAAGTGCGTATATACACATGTCAGTACCATGTTTTGGCTTAAAGCCAAACTGATTATCCAAGGAACTGAGGTACACAGTGACTCTATCAAATATGATTCTTTCAAGAACTTTAGATAAAACACTGGCTAGTGCAATCGGCCTATAATTATCCATACTGGTCACCTTCCCAGATTTGTTCTTAATGACTGGAACAAGCAGAATTGCCATCATTGAGTCTGGTAGTATGCCATGAATCATGAACCCTGTAAAACATAGAGCTAAAAGGGGAGCTAGTCTTTGGCTAGCATATTTCAAATGTTCTGCACTAATGTGATCCAGACCAGAAGCCTTATTATCAGCTAGTTTGTGAATAGCATCATGCACCTCATGGGTCGTTACACATATAGATTCATCATTAATTACAGAGCCATCCTCATGCTGATCACTTTTTAAACAATTAAACAATGCATAATAATGATGTCTCCATAATGCTGCAATATTATCTTCCCCAGAAACACCTTCAACAGCACCTGGTAGAGATGATTTGCAATTATTAACTGTTTTCACATCTTTCCAAAAACCTTTGACATCATGACTCATACATTTCCTGGCCATTGAATCTGCCCTCATGATCTGCTCATTTTTTGATATAAAACGAACAGCATACTTATATCTGGCATTTGCACGTTTTTTCTGTTCAAATTCCATACCCTGCCTAGGTCTCCCAACCATATCCCAACATTTAAAAGCTGCCCGTGCTTCATCCTGATACATGGCAACATGTTCTTTCCAGCCAGGCCTGATATGAGGTTTCTGCTTATTCTTACCTTTGACATGAAAAGGTCTACCACTTTCATACAAAGCGTCCACTATATCCTCATACATAGAGCATAGATCGCTTTTGTGTTTAAGAATCTTACAGTTGACATCTTCACACAGGATAGCCTCTTTAGCCACAGAGATATTGTTCAGGTATTGATCTGTATTATAACTATAACCCGATATGTCTTTGTCACTTAATGCTGCCCATTCTAATTTTATATTATCATAATTATTGACATAATTAACTCCCATTGTACTAGGCAGTTGTTCCACATTTATAGAGAAAGCAAGAGGTATATGGTCTGACACAGTTACCCCATATTTTATAGACATGCTATCCAAAGCTGCATGACCATCAGCTGTACTAATACAATGATCCAGCCATGATGTAGTATGCCAACTCTCACTAATATATGTGTAACTGTCTTTTGGCAACAGCACTTTGCTAGATAGAACAAGATCATTGTCTTCACACAACTGTATTAAGTGTTTAGCAAACTGAGATTTTTTATCTGAAAGATCAGCATTAAAGTCGCCCACAACATATATACTATAAGTACTGTGACTTTGAATAAATGCATTAATAAAAGCCAACCTACTAATATATTCCCCTTCATTTCCAGCAATTTCGTATGGAGTATAAATATTAAGGATAACAAAACTAATGTTATTCTGGATATATTGTATGCCAATACACCAATCTACATCCAGTCTAAGTGGCTTAATTACAGCATCAATTCTTTTGTTCCAAAGCACAGCCACTCCTCCTGATATTCTACCCCTGACTATAGCTGTGCTGAGATCAGTAGTTGATTCCCCCACTCCGAAAAATTTAGAGTTAAGGCAGTTAAGTTTGTCCAGATCTTGTTTAGGTAAAAAAGTCTCTTGCAAACACAATATTTCACATTCTTCAAGCAAGCTGTCCACAACAATACGTCGAGCTCTATCCCCTGCATCATGGCCCAGACGCAGGCCACGACAATTATAGGACAGCACCCGAAGAGACATGCTTATGCTGAGGTGCTTGGGCCAGGGGGAACATCCCCTGCTGGAGACACATTAGCAGAGCGGAGAGAGCGGGGGTTCCGTGGTTCATAATACCGTCTGACCAGAGCCCCTTCAGGCCAAAGCTCAGGGTTATACATTTCACCAATGTCATCACACTCAGCCGTAACCTTAAAGGAGCCAAATCTGCTCCGTAAATTAACAATTTTCAGACAGGTGACGTCTCTGTTAAGTTTCTCTTTAAGATACAATGAAAGCATTTCTGCATCAACTTCTGGGGCAAATTTAGTGGCGAACACAGTCACTACTTTTGTCTTTACAGTTTTTATAGTACTCACAGTTCCAGTGCCAATAATAGATCCGGCTCCACGCCTCTTGTTATGTCTAGTCGCGGAAGGAACATGCATCCCTGCAGCAACCTTCTCCGGCTTCTGACGAGGCCTGCCCTTCTTCACGACTGTACTCCACTGTGGGGAGCGTGTGAGAGGCTCCGGTTCCACCATATTCATTGTAAACGCAGAACCAGAGGCCGCTAACAAAGTCCGATCTTCACCACTCCGTGAAGTCACAGAGGCGCATGCCTCCACAGGGCCCATCCCGATCCTCTGGTCAGCCAAAACGCCAACTCCCTGCCTCTCGGCCAGGCCGCCATTACTCTCCAGCCGCTCCTCTGAGTTATTACTCGGATGCAGAAAAGGACCCGTCCTTGGTCCCTGCCCTTTTAGAATAGCAGAACCAGCCAGGTCGCCTGACTGACGCTCCAGTGCGGCCACTCGCTGGTTAATTTCTCCAGCTTCAGCCCGAACTTGCTCACAGACATCTGCCTGAAGTTTGGCTACGTGTTTCAAAGCACTAACCTCCGTACACAATTGCTCCATTCGCCGCAGCAAACAGCATACATCCAGGCTGGAGAATGTAACAGGTGGTAAATCCTCCAAGTGATGGGATACAAATCTAGGGATATTTTCCCCACACTCATTCAGCACTTTAAGGCAGAGCTTGATATTATTGGCGTCTTTGTGCTGCCCTTTATATCCGACGCACCGCTGTGAAGTACTCGGGCAGAGCTCAAACAGAACTTTTTTTGAAGCTTCAATCCCCTCAGATTCAAATGTGTTCGTGGCCAACAACACAATTTCATCCTGGCTCAAGGTTTTAATTTTAACAGCAAGGAAATTAAGAAGTTCATCCTCCACAATCACCTTGCCATCTGTCGTCCTATACACCTCTGGTTTTAGTCGAGATAGTTTAGGAACTGGACCAGGAGCTGATGCCTCGCTGCCTGCTACGTCCGCCATATTATCCCTCTGGAAGCCCCATTCTAAGGGAGTTTGCAGTGTATTAGTGAGTCATATATTGTACAACCACAGTCATAAAGTTTTCAATCAGTAGTTTTATTTCAGTATGTATTTTTCCAGTATCACAAAAAATGTAATTTTATATGGTTAAAACCATCTAGCTTATGTGCACTTTTTAAAACACTGCCCAGCAAACATTTGGACGTTTAATGACAGTTGAACGGTCACAACTGTAAAATACCTGAAATTAAGAAAAATTAACATGACATCTACTGCATCTTCCTTGCCCGGACTCCAACCTGGATCCTCCGGGGCGAGAGTCACCCGCTCTCCCAGCTGAGCTATGCCAGCAACTACTGAATAGTAGACTTTTTTATATAGATAGAGGGTAAAGTGCGGGGTAAACTAACCAATCAGAGGACAGAGAAGATCTGCCACAGGCCACGCCTCCAGAGTGCCAAAAGCCCTTACAGCCGAGCGAGCAGGAGTCAGAAACCGAGCGCGCAGAGAGGCTGCCGCGCGCGCACGTTTTCCTCTGCCGTGTGCTCGTTGACAACGCGCGCACGCAGGTTTGTCACTTGTGCACATCCTTGTGCGCTCACAGACACAGTTTGCTCCCTCTCAGTGCACAAATGACCTCTCGCCATGTATATTTCCGCTCGCGAGTCCCGTTCACACGCGCGCTGCCATGTATATTTGCGCTCGCGAGTCCCGTTCACATGCGCGCTGTGGACCCAATGCGCGTGCACGGGTTGTGGCACGCTTTAAACGCCACACTCGTTGCTTTTATAACTTTGGCACGGAGCTGCTACGTAGTACTCTACTGGTTTACGTAGTACTTTACTCTTTAGCCATTGGCTAAAATTTATTCAAAATGACTCAAATTCTATGTTTTCAGCTGAAGGTGGCGCATTACTGTGGTTTTTAGACAGAATTTTTAATTTTTAAAGAAAATGCACCAAAATGCTAAAATAAAGAATGCACACATTTAAAACACTATTAGACACTCATTTATACAGTTCATCAGCAAAAAAAAAAAAGTTAATTTAGACGTTACTTGCTCTTTAATACAACACAAATCCTTCTAAAAACAACATACCTGACGTCACTATTCTGCGACGCAACTGCTGCTGGGTGCTAAGACAACACACAGGATTTAAATGCATCTCACATGTGAGCAAATATAAAAGGCAGGAGGTTGTTTTGACACACTTCTTTGTTCAAACAGGGTGCTCAAATTCGCTTTCCTTTTACCATTACTTTGAATCTGGTAAATATTTGTGTGACTGCTCGTTACATACCACCATCTCTAGTCAAAAGCCTTTTTCGTCCACATGTTTTGGCTGGACCTCTCCGCTTGCCCCGCTGCTTCCTCCTGGGCACATTTGAGAACGTTGGTAGGAGCGGCTCGTCATTCTCAGACGTAGGACCTCTCCCACCGGCGAAATGTAATGAACAAATATACGTGCTCCCCTTGATCTGGTCCACGCTGTGAAAATCCGCCCTTCCACATAAATATTGCCACCGCTTAGCTTTTTCTGTCTTTTGCTTGGCACGTTCCCTTTCCAACTGTGTCATGTTGTCGCGGACCCTACCCGGCTTTGGAAAGGGGATGAAAAATGTCCCCTCCGACATCCGATCCCGGTACCTAGAGTCCGAGTTGCTCAACCCCCAACAGCAATGCTTCGTTCCTTCACCTCTGAACATCTTTGGACACGAAACGAAACTACAATGGCTGCATCATAACAGAAGAGGGCAGCCTCACTCCTGCTCGACACGTCATTTGGAATTCTAGTATGTCCAAGGAAGATCCCGCCTTTCTCGTCTCTGATTGGCTAGAGAGGCTCTACTACGATTGGCTATTTCATTTAACAGCAAACGTTGGTTACGTATTGTAACCCCAGATTCTATGAGTCTAGTCACAGCCCTTAAGCGAGCTGCTATTGGAAGGATGATCTCCGCATCAGCCAATCATGAAGAGCTTAAATGTACGCCCACCAATAGTGGGCCCCCTCGTGGTATATAACCGCAGTGACCCCACTGCTCGCCTCCAATGGCTCTTATTCCATCATAACCAGTGGGGCCAAGTGGCTTAAGGGCTGCGACTAGACTCATAGAATCTGGGGTTACAATACGTAACCAACGTTCTATTTCGTCTAGTCTTAGCCCTTAAGCGAGCTGCTATTGGAATAAAGCGCAGCTGGATGGGTTTACGCCACACTGGTTAACACAACCAATGGACACACCCAATCAATCTCCTTTAGTGAGGGAGGTTCAGCCTCAGACCAGGCTTAAAGACTGAGGCAGCCACAATAAAAGAAGGGCCCCCACTAAAAAAAAAAAAAAAAAAAAAACATCATCCACGAGAGGATGAAATCCATCTCAGCAAGGCCAATGAGGCGTCATAAGTATTCATTCAGCCTGCTGGGGTCCAAGCACTGAACTAGTGATGGATCCTGAAGACACATCCCGTAAATAATAACGAGTAAAGGAACAGGGTGAAGCCCATGAAGCAGCCTGACAAATGTCTTCCATCGACACACCACTGTGGAGCGCCATCGAAGAGGAAATCCCCCTGGCTGAGTGAGCCCTGAGTGCCTCAGGGGAAACCTGCCCCGATGACGTGTAAGCGAGGGAAATGGCGTCACACAGCCAGTGTGAAAGACGCTGGGCCGTCAGCGCCTGACCAAGGGAAGACTCCCTGTAGTGCACAAACAGGTTTTGTGAACGACGAATCCCTGAAGTGCGTGACACATACCGTACAAGTGCGCGCACCGGGCAGAGAAGGTGAGAAGCCGCCTCCTCCTCAGAATTATGGGGAGGAGGAAAAAGTCCAGCCAATGAAACTGACCTGGACTTGAAGGAAGCATTAATGCTTTTGGGCACAAAGGCTGGATTGGGGCATAAAACAGCAGACCCGCCATCTTCCCGGATCCTGAGGCATGCGGGAGCCACTGAAAGGGCGGTCAGGTCACTCACTCTCTTAACTGATGCTAGCGCTAGCAGCAATGCAGTTTTAAGTGACAGGAACTTGAGTGAGACCTGGTCCAAGGGTTCAAATGGGGCTTTGGATAAGCCGTGCAGAACCACCGTTAGATCCCACTGGGGAAAAAGCGGGCGGGACACAGGTCTGTTCCTCCTGACACCTTTTAGAAAACGTTTTGTGAGGGGATGATTGAAAACAGATCTATCTCCAAACCCTTGATGACAGGATGAGATGGCTGCAGCATATGTTTTAATAGTGCTGAAGGCGAGGCCCCTGTCCATCAGTATCTGCAGAAACGACAGGACATCCGCCAGCTGGCAGGAGAGCGCTTGAACATTCCGCTCTGTGCACCATTTCTGGAAAGCTGCCCATTTAGCAGCGTAAGACGCAATGGTAGAGCGCGCCCGCGCACTCTGAATCGTGGCGACCACATCATGCGGCAGCCCAGAAGCCTCTAAGCGTGACCGCTCAGCGGCCAGACCCACAGCCGTTGGCCTATTTCCGGAGGATGTTTGATTATCCCATCCGCCTGGAGAAGGGCGTCCGCCCTCCACGGGAGCCTCCACGGGGAGCCGGACACTAGCGGTTGCAGGTCCGGAAACCATGACGCGGACAAGCGCCTGGGAGCCACCAGAATCACCGAGAGCCGTTCCGACCGAATTCGGTCTAAGAGACGGGGAATCAGAGGGACTGGTGGAAACGCATAAAGGAGCGCTCGAGGCCAGGGCTGGTGTGAGAAGGCGTCCGCCCCGAGCGGAGGTCCGTCCCGGGGACTCAGGGAAAACCACAGGCGACACTGAGCGTTTTCGCGAGCCGCAAACAGATCCACAGACGGTTCCCCGAACCTGATCCAGATCTGTGATATCAGTGCGGGATGCAGACGCCAGTCGGAGTCGCGGGGTCCCCCTCTCGACAGGAGGTCTGCCGCTACATTCAGGACCCCCGGAATGTAGATGGCCCTGATGGACAGCAGGTGGACATGTGTCCAACACAGTAAATCTGTGGCGACACGCAACAGAGGGAGGGATCGAACTCCCCCTTGGCGATTTATGTAGGCTGCCGCCACCTGGTTGTCTGTGTGAACTTCGACATGACGGCCCTCGAGAAGGGCAGCAAAGTGTCTGATCACATTCCTCACTGTCATAAGCTCCAACACATTTATGTGCTCGTGCGTGTGGGAGGGCCAACGATCCGCCACCGTATGGGACAAGCACGTGCCCCCCCACCCCGACAGTGACGCATCCGTAAACACAGATACGTGTGACGCAGGACGTCCGATGGGAACCCCGCGTGAGAGGATGCAGGGGTTCCCCCAGTGAGCGAGGTCCCCGCCCACTGAAGGGGGAATCCTCAACATACGTCTCTTCTGACGTATCGGGTGCACCCGGAGGCGGGTGAACCAACGTTGCAAGCGCCTCGTGTGCAGCAAGCCTAGCGGTACCACAGCGTGGGCTGCGGACATCATGCCCAGGAGTTTCATGACTAACAGGGCTCTCACGATCTTGCGGGGTTGTACACGGGAGATCACCGTGGAGAGATCTGCCGCTCTTGCAGGCGACAAACGTGCTCTCATCAGGGAGGCGTCCAACTCCACCCCGAGATACACAATCGACTGGGATGGAAGAACGGAGCTCTTTTCCCAGTTTATAGAAAACCCCAGGGTCGACAGATGCTCTGTCAACCTCCTGGTTTGCTGTGACGCCTCGTCCTTGGACCGAGCGCACAGGAGAAGATCGTCCAAGTAAAATAAAACCCTCATTCCCTCCGTGCGCAGTGGCTGCAGCGCGGTCTCCAGACATTTGGAGAAGGTGCGCGGGGCTAGCGAGTAGCCGAAAGGGAGGCGATTGAACTGATATTGAACTCCCTTGAACGAAAAACGCAGAAACTTCCGGTGATTCGGAATTACTGGTATGTGGAAGTATGCGTCTTTCAGGTCGATTGACGTGAACCAATCCCCGGGGCGCACATATTCCAGGACTTGTCTCATCGTTAACATGCGGAAATGCATTACTGCTATGGAGCAGTTGAACAGGGACAGGTCGAGAATCGGTCTCATTCCTCCCGACTTCTTCGGTACTATGAAGTAGCGGGAGTAGAAGCCCGAGAGCTCTTGTCCGCGAGGGACTCGTGAAATAGCGTCCTTGGACAGAAGTTCCCGCAACTCCAGCTCTAGAGCCTGAGACTGTACTTGCGATGTGAACGTCGTCTCCACGATCCCGTTGAAGGGAGGTGGAGTGACCTGAAAATGAAGTGTGTGACCGCAATGAATGGTGTCCGAAATCCATTTGCTCATGATACAAAGGCGGCGCCACTCGTGCGCGCGTTCCGACAGAGGACGCGTGTGCGCGGTCACGTGAGCAACGACTGAGGGTTGTGCATGCGCCCTTACCGCCGTCGCCCGTACCAGAGAACTGGGGGCGACCCATGGAGGGCTGCGCTCGAAAGGGCGGGTGCGAAACAGCTGGAACAGGCTGGTCCGCACCGCAGAGCGTGGAGTCCGAAAGTGAAGGACGAGTGGGAGCCGAGCCTGTGCACGGGGGCGACAAAGTGCCAGCGGACGAAGCCGCGCACTGTGCCGCCGCGCGTGGTCGAGACAGCGACCTGACATCTCGCCCCACCCGACGATGTGGTGAGAGTTGGGCCCGGCCGGATGCTGGGGCCGGTGCGCCAATGGAGCGCACCCTTACGGTTGGCCGTATATTATGACTGCCTGCAGGAACATGTGTGCGTGCAGCAGTGCTTGGTGTGGGGAACATGTGTGAGAACTCGGCAGGAGATTCTGCGGAGGACTGTAGGATTGTGCTCTTTGAGTGACATGTTTTGGGTTTTATTTCAAAACCAACATCAACATTACAATCATGTACACACACATTCCCCCCAAAGAGTCACTTCCGTGGCTGCTTTCGGCGAGGCTCGTGCACCTGGGACTGCCAAGACGGCGTCTGCTGGCCCCGCCGGAACCGTTGCCCGCCATCTCGCTGGTCCCGCTGATGTGGAGCCGAAGCGGGAGGCCGGCTCCGTGGAGCGGACGGTGCAGCTGGGCGTTTGAAGCTTCCGCGCCGTTCGTCCCATCCTCTGGCAGACCGGCCGGAGTGCGAGGCTGACCGAGGGTGAACCAGGTCTCGTACCGTAGCCGATAGTTCGGCCGTCTTCTGAGCCCTCTCAATGACGCCCCTAAGATGGGGACCAAACAGAACATCGGTGGTGATGGGGCCGTCCAGCATCTCCCTTTGCAGATGCTCCGGAATGGAGGGCAGGGCCTTGAGCCAGATCGCTCGCTGGATGAGGGTCTGCCAGGCAGCGATGCGAGCAGAACCGGTGAGCACAGCAGCACACAAATTGAGGATAGCATCAGCAGTCTTAGTAATGACGGCCTTCGACTCCTCGGGGGCTTCCAGCTCCTCCATCATCCTCGAGACGCCGAAGGCAAGGAGGGCGATGTTATTCCCTGCAGCGCCGGTCTGAAAGGCACACTGATGTGCGCGGTCGGTGAGCCGCGTCAGCAGCTGGTCATGTTTTGAAGCGGGAACAGCTCGCGGGCCAGCGAGGTGGTTCTTGGCGCCAAACAGCGAGGCCAAGTCCGGCTCTAGCGGAGGAACGGACGGCCAGCCTTGGTCGGAAAACCCCTCGACTTTGGTGATGGGCGCAAAGGTGGAGACTGGTGCCTTGAGCTTGGCAGGCTCGGAGAAGGCGGCAGACCAGCAGCTCATAGCAGCAGGGAAGCGCGGCCAAATAGGGTCTAGACAGCGTGTCTGAGTTGCCCCGAAGATTCCCGCCAAATCATCCGCTTCAGGCGGGGCTGGTTCTGGCACAGCTAGCCCCTTGTGGGCTGCTGCCGCAGAAATGATGGCGGGCAGCTCCTGGAGCAGTGCTCTTACTGCTGGCAGGGAGGAGCGAGAAGCCACTGGGGCAGAAGGACCCGCTGGGCGGAGCTCATCGACCTCCGTTATGTCTAGGAGGGATGCCGCCTCGTCGTAGTTCTCGCTGTCGGTGACGTCATCCAGCCGGTTGAAGCCAGCCGGCTCCTGACCGGCGTCGAAGAAATCCAACGCCTTGTCCAGCGGGTACGAGTCAGCCACCGGAAATTCTTCGTCGGCGGCGGGAGTGAAGTACTCGACCCGGCGAATCTTCTCTGCCACGGGCAGAGCGGCACAGAACGGGCACGAGGCCTGCGGGGTCAAGGCCAGGCCAGCGTGGTGAGCCCCGAGACAGACCTCACACTTAGCGTGCAGGTCTCCGCTGGAAATGGAGCCCGACTGGCAGGTCGGGCAGGGTCTGGCGTCGCTGGACATGGCTGGTAAGTCTTCTCGGATAATCTTGCTCTTTCTGGATAAATTTGCTCTTTAAGAAGCTCTCAGCTTGGCATGAAGAGAAAAAGGAGGCGAGCAGTGGGGTCACTGCGGTTATATACCACGAGGGGGCCCACTATTGGTGGGCGTACATTTAAGCTCTTCATGATTGGCTGATGCGGAGATCATCCTTCCAATAGCAGCTCGCTTAAGGGCTAAGACTAGACGAAATAGAACTGGCTGTCCTCGCTAAGGGCGCTGGTCCTTCTGCCACCAGCAGAAAGCTGTGTTGGGGTAGCCTAGTAAACTAGACCAAATTCTTGCTTTGCAAAGTTTGTATATATATTCACATATATATATATTCACATATATAGTCATATATATGTCATATATATAGTCATATATATGTGTTGGGGAGTTTAGTAAAGAAAATGTGAACTTAGCGCTATAAAAAAAACTTTCTGTCGTGGTTTGCAAAATATTTTGTTTAATAAAAAAACTGAAAAACGTAAAATGTGAATTTTAATTCTTGTTGCATTTATCAAACTGTTACTTTATATCTCTTGGCTATGGAAGCCCATTCCCGCCACTCAGATTAAAAAAAAAAATTATTATCTCATAATTATGACTTAGCTATCTCTTAATAATGAGATACTATCTCATAATAATGAGATAGCATCTCATAATTATGACTTAGTATCTCATTATTATGACTTAGCTATCTCATAATTATGAGATACTATCCCATAATTATGACTTAGCTATCTCATTATTATGAGATAGTATCTCATTATTATGACTTAGTATCTCATAATTATGACTTAGCTATCTCATTATTATGAGATAGTATCTCATTATTATGACTTAGTATCTCATTATTATGACTTAGCTATCTCATAATTATGAGGATCTGGGTGTGGGTTTGGCTTGATAGACAGAAATGGATATCAGTAACATCATTGAGCAATATTTCAGAAGTGGTTTTTCCAATCGTGAAATCTTACAACTTTTGGAAGAATCCCACAATGTGAAATTAAGCCTTCGCACATTAGAGAGACGCTTGCAAAAGTTGCGGCTTTGGAGAAGAAGAAACAAGACAGATGAAGCTGAAGTGGCATCTTTCATTCAGCAACAACTACAAGGATCTGGTAGACAGCATGGCTACAGGTGGATGCACCAGAAATGCTGGATGGCTGGGATAGTCACCGACAGGGAAACAGTACGTGTTCTGATGCGCATGATGGATCCAACTGGGCAACCGTTTGAGGCGACGCTCTTATGTCATTCGTGGGCCAAATTATGTATGGCACATTGATGGCTACGACAAGCTCAAACCTTATGGTATTTGTATTAATGGCTGCATAGATGGCTTCTCAAGGAAAATTATCTGGTTGGAAGCATATAAAACCAACAGTGACCCTTGCATCATTGCTGGCTATTTCATTGATTCTCTGGTGGAATGGAATGGATGTCCACAAAAGGTCAGAGTGGATCATGGCACAGAAAATACTCATGTGGTGGCGATGCAAAGATTTCTGCACAACACTGAAAATGAAAATGGTTTTGACTGCTATCCTCGGCCCGAGCACTGGAAATCAAAGGATAGAACGATGGTGGTGCACCTTAAGAAGTGAATGTGCCCAGTTTTGGATGGATCATTTTGACCAGCTGAAAGCTGATGGGTTTTTTGTTGACAGCTTTCTGGACAAATCACTGATCCAGTTTTGCTTCCTACAAACAATACAGGTAATAGAAATGTATTTCTTACATTCTTGCAACACAGAAATATGTAAATATTTCTAAATAATAAAACAATATTTTATTTTCTAATTTTACTATTCTTTTTTGGTCATTGTACAGGTGGAACTGGATGAGGTTGTCTATGCTTGGAATGACCATCGCATACGATCTACTAATAATCCTCGAGCTCCTAGTGGTCGTCCAACAATAATGCATGCTGTCCCCAACCTTTATGGGGTTCCAAATTTTCTCCAGCCTGTGAGTCCAACAAAGCTGGAAATATGTCTAGAGGAGTGTTATTTCAAGGATTTTCCCTGTGATGTAGACGTATTTCACTTGTGCACTGAACTCATGTCTGAGCACAGACTGGTAATGTCAGATGATGTTTATGAAATTACTAATCTGTATGTAAAGCTCCGTCAAATGATTAGCGATGGGCTGAGGGAATAGATTATCTATATCACATACTCCCCAAATCCAACAAGGCTGGTTTTATTTCAGCATCGCCCGTGTTATGGTACAAACTTTGTGATTGTAAGTGGGCTAAAATACACAAGTGAGATATGACTTGTTTCTGTGCTTTATTCAAAGAGTGATGGAATTTAGTGTTTACTTTAAAGTGTAGGTCAAAACCTACCAACAGAATTCCTTAGAATTTAATTTATGTTAGCCTTTTGTTTAAAATAACACTCAATAATGCCAAAATGTTCAGGTTATCCCTTTTCTTATTCTTACCAGCTCAGGACACTGGTGGTTATATGGACAGTGGGGTTACAAGTACAGTGTATTTGGTTGTTCTTAGCAAAAAACTGTTATATATATATATATATATATATATATATATATATATATATATATATATATATATATATATATATAATAGTTTGTACTTTTGTTACCGTTCAGTTTGTAGAAGCATAAATGTTGTAATATGGTACTTTCACATTTATATTTCAGAGATTTTGTGATACTTAATATTTTAGTTTATATACAGTGCAATTGCTACTCAATAAAGAAGAGTACATTGTAATCAGAATGTATTTATTTTGGAACATCCAACAAAAAAAAATCATCCATCTTTTGGACATTTTTGAAAATTAAAGTAATGTGCTTAAAGAAATCTTTGTTTGTGGGAGTCCATCTGTGTGAAAATATGGGAAAAAAAATAAAATAAACACCTCACTTGTTGATAGAAATAAACTGTTTGTTTTGAAGAGCCACCTTAGCTTTTTTCACCTTTCTCTTTGAGAGAAAAAAACTTTAAACAATGTCCATGACCCATACATTAGAATCCAAAACTTTGTTCATTTCAGCACTGAAATCTGGATAGTTGTCATAATAGACTGACAGCTCCAGGACACAGCCACATGTGTGAGCCACCGGTCTTCTCAGAAACCCTTGGATCTTGTTGAACTCGATACTTATTCTCTTGTCCAGGAACAAGTCTGACCCTGTGCAGAATCTTAGAAACAAGGACAGATGCTGCAAATCTGCATTCCTTATGTATGTGGTTACATACCTTTGAATGGCCGTCTGATGGACATTCATTTCCTCAGGAAAGTCGAGGGACTTCAAAACTTTTCTTACATTTGGTTGCAAGTTTTCATATACTGAAGAAATGTCCTTCAAGCTGTTCTCAGTGATGCTGAGTATTTTTGCCCATTGTTCAATAACATAGGCCGGCTCTTGGACAAGTGTTTTGTGTGCAAGTTCCTGTAGGATTTCGTTTGCATTGCTGGCAGTGGGCAGTCGTCTGCAGCAGTGGTTATCAAGAATCTCTATTAATTCTTCTTGGTCAACACTGCTAAAATCTGCTTGCCATGATTGAAACACTGTGCGCTCAGATTCAGGCATGTACTTCAGAAAATTTTCCACCACATCACTTTTTACATGTCCAAAGGCAGCCTGCTCTAATATGACAGGTGCGATCCCCACAGGAAGATATTTCTGTCTTGTCCAGCCAAAAGCGATTATTCGGCCTACACTCTCCCACTGCTCCTGTCCATAATCGTGTCTTAGAAATGGAACTTTATAAGCATTTCCTGTGGTACACTGCTCATAAAAATCTTTCCAGAATTCAGAGAGACAGTCTCTCACAACTCCTCCTTCATCAAATGCCATCTCAGGTTTTCCATCAGGCAGGACAAGTTGGATTCTGAAGTTACTTTCTAGAATTTTATCATCACAGAAGTGTAATATGAGCTGCCGAAGTACCTGTCCTCTGTGAACAACCAGTATTTTCTTCACTGGCTCTGCTAAGGACAGGGTTTGTGGAGACAGAGGTATAGTATCATCCAGAATCTGTGGCTCACTCTCAGAAAACTCCCCCACAAATACAATGTTACTGGTATCCTCATCCATGAACTCTGTGGAATGAAATGTTAATTCAATATTTTCGTCATTTGTGGAATTTTCGAAAAATATCAAGTCAGTAGTGACTGTTTCAGATTCTGTAGCCTGACTGATTGTAGCATCATTAAAAGCTGAAGAAGAGGAGGGATGACTGTGAGAACTGTTGTGGTCCTGAGCAAATGGTGAAGACTCTTCATCTTGACAGTTTGAGTGGGTTTCCATCTTTTTACGTGTGGTCAGATAAAACCTGATAACCGGGAGTTTTGTATCAATGTAAAGTTGTCCTACTGTAATGTTGTCATCAACTGCCACTTCCTGATAATCTCTGAGATCCACCTCAAAATCTGCTAAGGACCCTTCTCTATTTCTCCCATTAGGGAAGAATAGATCAATTGCCATCTGAAATTATGTCATTTTTCTTTGCATCTTTTGATACATCTACCCTCCTTGTTCCACCTCCTCTTTTTGCTCTCACTTGTTTAAAAGCCTCTATTTCTTCATCGTAGATCATCCAGCCTAGTTCTATTTTCCTCTTTGACTTAAGAGCATTTTTCTTTACAGGGGTTGCAGATTGCTCTTCTTGTTCTGTACTGCTGCCATCTTCATCAGCAGTTCTTCTTCTTTTAAGCAGTTTTGATTTAAGGCACTCAAAAAGCTTTGTTTTGCGCCAGTTTGGGTTTCCATTTTCCTTTCTCCTACAATAACCTAACAGTGCAAGGCGGTCTCCATATGATGGCAAATAACTCTTTAATTGTTCATCTGTCATCAACTGGATGATGCTGGTATCGATCTAAATGAAGACAGTGAAATATTATTGTTTAAAAACACAATTATAGCAACAGAATTGCATGTGATATTATTGAAATTTAATTAGATGATATTGCAAGAAACATGCTTCCCGTTCCCACAATATTTTTGAATTTTTTTAAATGTTCATCAAAGTACCTTCTCTCTCAACATGGTCTCTATAGTTTCCTCAGGAATGTTCCTTTGTCGCAGGAAATCCCAAAGGTCATCCATTCCGTGACCATACACTGAAAGGAAAGATATGAAGAACAACAACATAGATATTTCCAATATAACATAAAAAAATCCATGCAACATACTTTTACAACCATGGAGTTAGTCATAATGCCAATCAGTTCTCAGTGTCAAAGTAAATCTTACAGCATTTCAACATTTTACTAAATTCCACGGACAGGCAGGAAGTTGATTATTTTTTTATTCTGAAATCTTTTTTCTTATTTTCTGTGATGGGTTATGCTTTTACATTGATTTACTTTACTGGTAAATAATTTTCAAAACATCATATTTATCAAAATGGAAAAAAAACTTGATTAAATAGTGATCGTGATTTGACATAAAATAAATTGTGATGATTTTTTTTTCCCATATCAACCACCCCTAGTACCATACAGCTTTAGGCACATAATATAAGAGGATCAGTTTGTATGTAAGTTGAAATGATTTGAATAAAAGCATTTAAAACAACTGACAACTCCAGTGATCATCCCTGCCCCACTGCAACATTATATGTGGGTTTTATTTCACTTCCTTTGCTTTAAACTAGGCTGTTTTTTAATTGAAATATGTTATTTATTTTAGGTTTCTTTTCTAATTTTAACCTTTATTGTTACTTATGCTTTCTCATAAGTGTCTTCAGCACTAATTTTCATGGACTGAAAAGATAAGGGGTTAATCAACTCTTTGGATGTTCAGTCCAATGAAGAAAGTACTTACTCCATGAGTACTGGTACATCATATTAAAAACTCTGACAAATATATGCTGTTGAAACTTTATTTTCCTGTATTTGCAAATACTAATTTTTACTCACCTGAGTACTCTAGTCCTTCTGCTGTGTCTTTTGGCTGTCCTTCAGCTGTATAGCACCAACTCACAAGTGGAAGATGCACAGTTCTTTCCTAGTCCTGCAACAAATCACATATTTGCAGTTTAACATAAAAAAACACAGACCGGAAGGTAATGTTTTAGAATAGCAAATGTACCATGTAGACATTAAATAGTGGTGAGAAGCAGCCTCTAAAAACTATTTAGGAACACCGGAATTTGTTTGTCCTACACTAAACATTTATTATTAGAGCTAATTGAAATGTACTGACTTTGTTTTATGGATAGGTAGTGTTTTCTTTGACTGTTATATTTTAGCTGTAACCAAAGACCTAGAATGACGCTGGCTAAAACAAGCTCAGTTTTTAGCATACACTGTATAATGTTACACATTTATGCGGTGCGCTAACATTAAAAACGGTTAACCTGATGTATGTCAAGTCAAAATGTATACACATTATTTATAAGGGAAAAAAATTATAATTACATACCTATATAACTGGCATACCAGTTCTTCAGTTACATGAAGTCCTTGATCATCCAAAGAGCTAACAATCTGCCTAAAGCCAAGTGGGCTCCATTCCCGCTCAGATCGGAGGCCTGCCGATTACGTCATACTACGGCAAATCCACTCGGACAAACTTCATTGCACATCTTTTTTTCATACATTTCTTCCACACATTGGTTACATAACATGTTGGTGGAGCTGGGTTCCGACTGTCGGCTTGTGGAGCTCTCGGGAGACCGATGTTTTCCACCCGGTTCTCCCCTCCCCGCAGCTCGGCGCATCTCTGTCTGATTGCGGCTTCTGTCTGCTGCGCTGCCGGCTTGTGGAGCTCTGGGATGGAAACCTTTCCACCCAGTTCTCCCCAGCGGCAGCTCTGCGCATCTCAGATCGCAGCTGCGCTTGTCTGCTGTGTGGCTGCCAGCTTGTGGAGGTCTCGGGAGACCTCTGTGTTCCACCCGGGTTTACCCAGCGGTCAGCCCGGCGTATCTCTGACTCGGAAGCTCTGGTGTTGTGCACAGTTAACTCTGGTTGTAGCTAGGTTGCTACCTCCGTTAGCTTAGCTCCCACCTCTGCGTTAGCTTTGGGTTAGCTTCAGGATAGCTTGTAGCTAGTTCGACTGGGTGTCGTCAGTTGATCCCAGCCTTACAGCCCCACCCTCAGCTCCACCTCTCTTCCCTTTTGTAGAATTGTCTGGGCTTGACGGAACCTGTGACACAATCAAAATGATGGTGGTGGCCACCTCCCATTTAGCCTCAAAAACGTGTTATTGGACCCTATGGAAACGAATTGTTCCGTATATATGTCGATGGGACAGACACGCACTCCTGGGGAGTGTTGCAGAGCAATTCCCTACCAGGACAGCAGAGGGCGTAGCGCTGTTATGTGGTATCCTGTCATGTATCCGGTCCAAGATAATGTGTTTATACTATGTTTTTTTGTATAAAAGAGACTTTTTAACACTGACAAATTGGTCTCTCATCCTCCTCCACCTCTTCATGCGCTCGCCACCTCTAAACCAACGTTTCCTGTCATTTCCATCCACAAATAAAACGCTTGCTGGGCATCTTTTCACTCCGCCAGTCACGGGGATTAAAACGTTCATATTTTTAGAGTTTTTTCGCGAGGTATTCTTCAAGCTTCTCCGTGTCTGCCGCTAGTTATTCTCGGCTCTCTTTATGTTTTTGAGGGTGCAATGAAGACACTGACATGATCTGTCCCTATTAAATAAACAATAATAAAACACGGACTGATGTGATCAGACTTGTATCCGTTGCATATTTTCACCACTACGGGGTAAGCCAAAAGCCACGGGGGGATTTTTCAAAGTGTGTTTTTTGTTAGGAATGCAAAATGACTTTCATCATATTTAAATTTTCTGATTATATGAAAAAGTAAATAAAAATGAATAAAATACCTAATGGAATGAACCTGTTATTTACATATCTGATATTTTCAGAAATTCAAGATAAAAGATAGTTTCATTGCACAGGTGTACAGCAAAGTTGTCTTTGCGCTCACTAAAGACAGCTCATAAGGATGTAGTAAAATATAAGGACAATTTAAAACCCACACTGAGAGCCCTTGAGACAGATTCCCTGTGTTGTAACTGCCTTCTGTAATTCTGTAAATAACATGTCTGTGTAGCTAAAACAAATGTAACTGGGTTGAAACATGTTTCTTCATCACATATTGTGCTTTGTTTGACGATTTAGATATTGTGGTAAATTGGACTGGACTGATGTGCTAACGGCTAGTCTGAGTGCAGCCAGACTAGCTCTTCACTTAAAGTAGAATGTGACCACCACCATCGTCCACGTTGTACTGCTGTAGATTTTACAGTTTAGACGTTCATAACCAAAGGGACAAATGGCTCTCTGCTCAATGTGAGGCGGGACTTTTCAGGAGCTTTTCTCTGCTTTCAGGGACTGAATGTTGGGTTTCAGGTCGTTATAAACTCAAAGGTTCAGCGTTCAAATGTATTAAAGTGTTCAGTGATTCTGAGTCTGTGGCTTCTTTTGTTAGGTCTCAGGTTTGTTTCCTCTGAGCAAAACCTCACCTTTGACCCCAGGTTGGGTTCTCACATTATTCCCGTGTGATTCACAGGAAATATAAAAGTCAATCAAAGTTATTGTAACAAATAATTTGGGATGTTGAGAAAAACACTGAAACTGCTGCAGTTTAACCCTTAAACTTCCTCACCTAGAAAAAAGCAAAGAAAACGTTACACTCTTGCATTTTTTTGTTTGGGGCAATAAAGCTTTAGCTCAATGTAGATTAATTACAGTAATACAAGTGTAATAATAAGGTAACAATGGAATGTATAATGTTACATATTTTTGTCAAACAACTCCTTTTTTTTATTTTTTGGTTTTACTATTTTTTTCTCAACAATGCTATGTGTGTGTGTGTGTGTGTGTGTGTGTGTGTGTGTGTGTGTGTGTGTGTGTGTGTGTGTGTGTGTGTGTGTGCGGAGGGGGGGGGGGCATTACATTTTATGAAATGACACATATAGTCTGTCAGAGAAACAAAATAACATTAGAGCACATTTTATTTTCCAGAGTCAAAATTAATGCAACTTAGACCAAGAGACCATTAAAGGCTCAGGAGCCTTTTTAGGTGTTTACAACAATGCATTTTAGTTGACTGGGGTCTTGTTTCATATCACAAGTCCCTCTTTTCCACGGATCCATACTGACTATGGTTTAGTGTTTCATATATTTAGTTAACACGTTTTCTAGCCTACATTTAAACAATTTTCCAGAATTTTTGAACATTGTGGAAGGAGTGACACTGGCCTTAGTTGTAGATGTTTATTACCCTGCTTAAACCTTTTGGCTATTGCCTTTCAGAGGAAACCAGTTTGAAAGGATAAATTATTTATGTAAGTTAATGGTTTTAGAATACCACCAATAACCCTTTAAACCAACAATACCATCACAGTCAGTGGAGGCTGTTGTTACAATGATCAACAATTTATTTAACCTCCAGCTCATCTGAGGAAGATGCGGTCAGGGAGATGTTTTTATTAATGTTTCATTCATTATTGTTACGGATGCCAGGCTGGCCTGTGGAGAGAAGCAGCCAGAATCACCAAATCCTGCTCAATCAGCCTGACACCGCCGCTCCTCCTCCTCTCTCCCGGGCTGCTGAGGAGCACAGCTGCAAGGAATCTTCACTGATTGCCAACACCTGTATAAAAAGGCGGTGCCTTCAGCAGGCAGCAGTGCAGGGGTTCTGCTGCTGTGCTCCAGGTTTTGTGTAGTTTCAGCCCCTTTTCGTTTGGATTTGTTTGTACTTTTTAACTCTTAGTCAGAAGTTGTGGATGATCCAGTGGGATCTTTTGTGTGTTTGGGTTTAAGGTTAACTTTGTCTGTTGCTATTTTTACTGACCTCGGTTTTAAACATCTTCCGTTGTGATAAAGCTTTTAAAATAAGTTTTTACCAGGTGGTTTTAGTTAGTAGAATGTTTGTAGACTTTTAACAACTTCAGGATTTTAAAACGCCTTCGTTGCGGTAAAACTTTTAATATAAGTTTTTACCGGGTGTTTTAGTTGATATTTGCTTTGTAATGTTAACCTTTTAGGGAAATACGTTTGCTTGTGTTTTTAATACCTTTTTGTACAAATAAACCCATTTTAAACTCCTCCACCAGTTCTTATGTTGCCCCCTTCCTTCACATTTTTACCAACACATGTCGGGGATGTAACAATTATCTTAAAAAAAGAGTAAAAATATATTTACTAAATGTTTCACTCCTCTCGTTTCCTTAGTCAGATATTTGCTGCCAACTCTGGTCCCACATTCACATAAAATCATTCATTTCAGTTCATGAAAAACATGCGCACAATATTTTGTAACTATTTTTCAATAAAGTTTAAGTTTTCAAGCAACGTCATCATGAAGCGACGCCATTGTTATTGCTTTCAAACATCAAATAAGACCGGTAAATCGTTTTTTCCTGTAAAGCGTTCAGTATTTACGAGCAGAAAGCAACCATTTAATATGAATGTTGCCATTTAGTTTCGTGTCAGGTTATTTTCTCATCATCACACTGTATTAGTTAGCTTTTCTTGCGTGAACCCATCGTTTTAGAAAATCAAACATGCTAACTCTCAGTGTCAGCTTTTATTTGTGTTGCACCGATTGTAGAGGAAAAACATTAGCAGCAACATTTAGCTTCTAATAAAATGATTAAAATACAATTTAGAATCTGGACACACGCGCGCGCGCACGTATACGCACGCGCACGCACACAGAAACGTACATAAAAGGATGAAGCTGGTGCTCATCTTCACTAGGTGAGTTCATAGATCAAAGGACAGCAGTTGATGACATCACTCTTGGTTGCCACAGACACCAAAGAACAGCATTGGTCAGATCTCAGAGACAAGTCTGTATCTCACAAACACTCGTGACTCCATTCGATACATACTGTTTCTCCTCAGTTTTCTGACTGTTTGGGACAGATAGTTGAGAATTTTGTCACAGTTTTCTCTTCAAACCCGTCAATATTTCACACGTCTTAAAGATGGAGACCACAAAAAGTCTTTCTTGGTTTGAAATCGTAGAACGAGGAGTTGAGGTCAATTATGATGAAATAATTGACTTTTCTCCCAACACAGAGGTTCAGGTCAGTGAGGTCAACCCAAAAGCCTCACTGCCTACTAACTGTGGGACTCAGGGCACAGATCAGCAGGAATCTGGTGAAAAGCTCCAAAAACCTGCTTGTAGTCAGGATATTCGTTCCCAGTACTACCGAAGAGAGACAAACCAGTACCAGCCTTCTGTCAGTACTCAGGATATTCGTTCCCAGTACTACAGAAGAGAGACAAACCAGTACCAGCCTTCTGTCAGTACTCAGGATATTCGTTCCCAGTACTACCGAAGAGAGACAAACCAGTACCAGCCTTCTGTCAGTACTCAGGATATTCGTTCCCAGTACTACCGAAGAGAGACAAACCAGTACCAGCCTTCTGTCAGTACTCAGGATATTCGTTCCCAGTACTACAGAAGAGAGACAAACCAGTACCAGCCTTCTGTCAGTAGTCAGGATATTCGTTCCCAGTACTACCGAAGAGAGACAAACCAGTACCAGCCTTCTGTCAGTACTCAGGATATTCGTTCCCAGTACTACCGAAGAGAGACAAACCAGTTCCAGCCTTCTGTCAGTACTCAGGATATTCGTTCCCAGTACTACAGAAGAGAGACAAACCAGTACCAGGCTTCTGTCAGTACTCAGGATATTCGTTCCCAGTACTACAGAAGAGAGACAAACCAGTACCAGACTTCTGTTCCTACTAAGTGTCCTGAATCCCAAAACCACAGAAGAGAAAGAAACCAGACTTCTGTTCGTAATCAGGATTCTTGTTCCCAGGACCACAGAAGGAAGGTAACCCACTGTCAGACTTTCCCTCTGCTAAAGGTTGTTGTTCCAAACACCACAGAGGGTAGAAAAGACAAAAGAACTGTATTTTTAGAGTAATTTTTTTGTTTATGGAGAGGGAAGTCTGGGCCTCTAAGCTCAGGCTTCTGCCCCCGCAATGTGATCTCAGATCAGCGGGAAAATGGATGGGTGGTTTTTATACTGTATGTATTTGCTAAGTTTTTATCCTTCGTTTGTAAAATATTATTTATACTTTTGTACTTATATTTATACGTTTGTATACATTTTATATTTTTGTATAATTTTATAGGTTTATTAAATTAAATAAAAAAATAACCCCTTCCGCTGAATCGCCACCTTATCGTGGTGGAAGGGTTTGAGAACCCCGTGGTCCTGATGTCTGGAGGCTTCGTCCCAGGAGAGCCCCCATGACAAACCAGACTTACGAAAGGGGTCAGACTAAGAGCGATTCAATGTCTTTAAATACACACATCTACGTAAAGTATGTTTCCTGTTCATTTTCCTTTTTCCCTTTGTACTAATCACTGTGTCCCACCTATAATGGACAACACTGGAAAGTTGTTTCAAGATACTGGACAGGGGCGTCGAGAACTGGGGAGGAGCAATGTGGTTTTGACATTGGCTGTGGGAGCATAGACCAACTCTTTACCCTTGCTAGGGTACTTGTGTGAGATTTCCCAGCCTGTTGGTGTGTTTTTGAGATGTGGAACAGGTCTACGACCGTGTCCACAGAGGCACTTAGTGGGGACGGGGCGCTCAGTGAGTCTTTTATGTGTTCTCGTCAGTGGGTTGGGCGTACATATGTACATATAGACCAATTGCACATTACCGTTTACATCTGTGTAACTGCGCACATCCACACTAGCTGGAGGGCAAGAACCCCGTCTCCAGCCCTTACCCAGATGTGTCTCCATGATATAAGCTAACAAAATAATTCGTAGAAAATCCCTGAAGAAATGTCAAAAAGGAGCCTGCCTGCTGCCACAAGATAGCGGCCATGCTTAAGTAAACATGCCTCTTTAGCTGGCCTGCCATCTAATTTACCAGTGTACATATTTAACTGATTAATTATGAGAACTGAGACTGGCACACACTCAAAGTGAAAGGTGTTATGATGTTTTTTGTGAATAACTTCCCCGTGGTCAATCCGATCGCTTAGAAAAGAAACAGCACAGCTCCCACGGTCGAGCCGGTCCTTTTGATTTATAGATGTGGGTCTGAAACATTTTCATCAGTCTCATGGCTTGTTTCCTACGTTAAATAACTAGAAACCTACCGTAAGCGTGTCCCCTTCCTGTGTCATTATGGGCGGTAGTGCGGAGGTGCCGAGTCATGATTGATCCCATTGTTGTTAATAGGTGGAAGGGCCTATAGGGTCGAGCGTATCTTGGGATGGGTTCTCTATTAAAACTGTTTTCACTAATAGACGGAAGGCGGTCAAAGCAATGATGTGTTGTTTGGTCAGGATTTTTCTCAAAAAGATTCAATTTTTTTCTTCAGGTGTTTATTTTCTAAATCTATGTTTTTATTTCATGTATTACACACTTTTGTGTGTCTTCTGTTTTGGTTTTTGCCTTTTGTAGCTGTTCTCTTTGCAGTTTAACCCGCTGCTTCTTAACCTCGAGTTTATTGGACTTATAAGTTAGCTGTTCTTGCGTGAACTCTGGCCGAATGTCGTCGCTTTAGAAAATCAAACATGCTAACTCTCAGGGTCAGCTTTTATTTGTGTTGCACCAATTGTAGAGTAAAAACATTAGCAGCAACATTTAGCTTCTAATAAAATGATTAAAATACAATTTAGAATCTGGACACACACACACACACACACACACACACACACACACACACACACACACAGAAGGTATAAAGCTGACTCATGCAGTCTTACAGGGACTCAGATGTTTGATTGGCTGTCTCTTTATCTCATTTGGTTTTGGAAGGCTACATTCTCATGATAGCTAAATAGTTCATATAAAGCTACCACTAATAAAGAACAGACATGTATAAAAACAGATGTTAACCAACGACATGCAGCCTTGCAGATAGCACCATACCAGTTTATCTATAGAGCACTTTCAACACAGCATTACAACTGACCAAGGCGCTGAACAACGGCAACGACTAAGATTAAAACTAAGAAAACAGATGCAGGTTATAAACAATAAGGTCAAATAAAGCCACCAATAAGATATGGCATTAAAACTGTCAAAGGACACACATAGGTACATGAGAATTACATTCTACTAGCATATAGAAAGGAAGAAAATAAAAGTGTTTAAAAGCAAAATTAAGGATTAAAAGTGATGTTTTTCCCAAGGGAAGTTTAGTGTTTAAAAAAAATTAATAATAATAATTCTCCCGTAGTGCTGCAACAGTTTTATGTGTGATGATAAAATTCAGTCAAATATTGAGATTCTCTCAAGAAAACTCAGATTTTTTTGACTTCCAGGTTACGATCTGATGGCAGCGCCCACTCGCAGCACAGTGCTGTCTCTTTACAGACGTGTGTTTTGCATCGCTCGGACCTGGCAGGCACAGAGCGGCGTTCAAAATGACACAGAGGCTGAGAGGAAGTACATCGTGCAGGAGGCCCACACACTCTTCCGACAGAACCAGCAGGTTTGTAACATCGGCACTTGGCTCACAGGTCTGTTGTAGTTTTGAGATTAATGATCAGCTGTTTGTTTTCTTTTAGCTCAAAGATGAAGAGTTAATAAGGAGGTGTTTAGAAGAATGTGAAGCAAGGATAGAAATAGGTATGGGTGAAGAGATTCAGCAAGGTGGTGCTAATAAATAGCTAATGTGACACAGCATGAGTATAGTTAGATTTTGTTTCATGTTTTTTATTGTTTCGCTTATTCAGAATCACTTTGAAGGACATAAATTATTATTGTAGGCAAACATTGTCATGTTCTGCGGGTGGAGATGGCAGACCATGTGTGGTGGTGGGTTCCGGAGGCAGATGAGCAGGCAGACGGATGTAAAAAATAAAAGATGTTTATTGTAGGACGGGAGCAACAGGACGAACGAACATGGACAACGACAATGAACCGACAAAAGACAGCAACAAGGAGGGAGGTATAAATACACAAGGGAATCAGGAACACCTGGGCAGAGTAATCAGGGACAGGTGAGAACAATTAGGCAAATCAGGGCAGGAGAGACACAGTCAGGGAGGCTGGGGCGGATCATGACAGTACCCCCCCTCAAGGGGCGGATACCAGACGCCCACAAGCCACAAAACACAGGAGACACGGGCACGAACGAAGACCAGACCAGGGCACACATGACAAGGGAACACAGAAGACGAGACCAGGGGACAAGGAACACCATCCAGGGCTGCGGAGCAGGGGCCTCTCGGTTCAGGCGGCACTCTGTCTTACGACCAAACAGACGTGTCCAAGAACTTAGACCAGGGGGACTCAAGGACTGGGCACAGGGACTCGATGACTTGACTTGGACACGATGACTTGACCTGACACGTAGACTTGACCGAGTAGAGTAGACTTGACTTGACACGTAGACTTGACACGTAGACTTGATACGTAGACTTGACTTGACACGTAGACTTGACACGTAGACTTGACTTGACACGTAGACTTGACACGTAGACTTGACTTGACACGTAGACTTGACTTGACACGTAGACATGACTTGACACGTAGACTTGACTTGACACGTAGACTTGAGTAGACTTGACACGAACACTTGACTCCAGGAATACAGGACACCAGGAACACAGAGACGAACTGCAGCAGCAGGCACAGGCCCCAGCAGGAACTGCTGCGTGGAGAACCTGCAGGCACAGAACCTGCAGGCGTGGACCAGAAGTGGTTGAGTAGCGGGACCGACGTGTGGAAGCCCAGCTCGGCGGCAGGTACTCGACATCCCAATCAGAGCAGGTGCACATCCGATCTGCTGGGTCCATCGGCGGAGGCTCGGGTGAAGGGAAGCCGGAGAAGAGCGGGGAGACCAGCCCTACCACACCGGAGAATAATGGCGTGCGTAGGGGGTGTAATTCCCTTGTGGCTCCAGGATCCGCGGCTTCAGGAGAAGAACGGGACGGGGCAAAAACAGCTGGAGGAGAATGACCCTGGCCACCCCGAAGATAAATAGGATGCGCCAGGATCTCCCAGAGGAACTTCAACCACCCCGAGAACAGGTAGGATGCGCCGAACACACAAACTCCAGGCCAGAAATCTCCCACAACTGAAAGGGACAAAAAAAAGAAAAATAATCCTCCAGGAACAGATGTGTTAGCTCACCACAGGTCCAGGTTTGGTCGGTTCATTCTGTCATGTTCTGCGGGTGGAGGTGGCAGACCATGTGTGGTGGTGGGTTCCAGAGGCAGATGAGCAGGCAGACGGATGTAAAAAATAAAAAGATGTTTATTGTAGGACAGGAGCAACAGGACGAACGAACATGGACAACGACAATGAACCGACAAAAGACAACAACCAGGAGGGAGGTATAAATACACAAGGGAATCAGGAACACATGGGCAGAGTAATCAGTGACAGGTGAGAACAATCAGGCTAATCAGGGCAGGAGAGACACAGTCAGGTAGGCTGGGGCGGATCATGACAAACATGAAGAAAATAAAAATTCAATCCAGTTGAAAAATCATTTTATAATCCCTGAGGGAAATTAAATCCCAAATCATCCAAAATGCTTTTGTCATCTTTAGATTAACGATCATTCAGATTAATGCTTTCTCAGCTTTCCCCTCGGTGTTGAAAAGTCAGCGTCCAGGCATTATTTTATTTTATTTTATTTTATTTTATTTTTGAGTGACAGACTTTATAGACTTAGCAAGAAAGCAGCCGAAGTGCTCCAGTATTACATTTGGTAAACACAATTCAGCAGTTTTTGTTTATTAGAAATAAACGTTGTAATTAAAAATGACAAACTTGTTTTCAGCCGTACTTCACAGTTGTTGCTGGTTATTGTTTTGTTGTTTTTTTGCAGGTCTGCACTACAGGAATCCGTATCCAAGAGCAGTAAGTAATCTGGATTTTTTTAAACGTGTTTCTTCTGACAAACTGTATTCTGATCCAATCACCTGCCTGCAGTCGTACCTCCCACCGCTGGGACTGGCCACTCAGAAAGGGAGAAAACTGCGAGCTCAGCAGCGCCTCAGGAAGCAGGCCAAACCAATTTACTTACAGTCACACGACGAGACCTGACATCTAATCTGGATCCTGGTCTGGAGTTCAGATCAACAAGGACAGGAACCTGCAGTGCAGTGACCAGGAGATAATCTGGGCTGAGGTTGTGCTGTTATTGATGTAAGAGCAGCTGTGTGTGTGTTTTATTTATTGTAGATATTTTTTGACAGTCTAATGGATGACTGAGAACCTTCACAGACATATTCTTTGACAGTTTTCAGTAAAATGTCTCATAAAGGAGCAGTCTGAACCAAATGTTATTTATCTAAATGTCTCACAATAAACTGTCTTGAATCTTTGGTTTGATGATTTTTTGCAGTCTAATTTTAAGCTTAAACAATATTTTAGCTAAAAATGCAAAATCTAGGATGGAAATATTTATGTAGCTGCAGGTTTGACACCAAAAAGCACCTCAAGTGGTCTGACTTTAGACCAAAATGAACTATTCTTTATTGAAATGTTTAGGTAGCATCCAGTGTTTACTGAATAACAGTTTCCTACTCTTAAATGTTACCCTGTTGTCATTTTTTGGTCAAATTTTCACCAGTTAGGAAAGGATGCTGATGCAGAAGCTCCCCGTTATCGTCCTGAACCTCCTCCTCCTCGCCAGCTCATCGTCTGACTTTAGAACCACATCACTCTTATCTATCTGTTCTAGTTGCTGATGATGGCAGCGAAGTCATCGTCTCTTCTGACCTCCAGACTTTTTGTTTTTGTGTCTACAAGAGGATAATGTGCACAGATTTTACCTACTAAAATGATCAATTATAATGTATAACATGTAAATTCAAACAGTGAAAACAAGTAATGAAATGTTCACAAGCATCAGAACTGTAAAGATAATAAAAGGAAGCAGGAACATCCCTGGTAGTAAATAATCTGTTTATATTACAACATTTTGTTTTAATTAGCTTTATTTTCTCACCTTTCAGTTTAAACAAACACTGAATGTTTTACTGCCTCATCAGTTCACTGCACATCCTAACGGTGGAGGAACATGGGGAGAAATCTGGAGTCAGTGTGCTTTGTAAGCAAACGTCCTGTTGATTATGTGAAAAAGTGGTCAATAATCCAGATTAAATATCTCGTTACTCTGCACTGCTCAAAGCTTTAGTTTAAGCTCTCTTGATGCACCATCTGTCAGATACCAAAGGGGGGCGGTCTCATGCTTCACAGCAGTGAATTTCTCACTTCTCTGTTTTAGAATCATGTTTTTTGCCACATTAATACAAACAAGGAGTTTGTCTTAAAACTGATGCAGAACAGTTCACAAACTGAAAGACTTGCAAACATGAAAAGCATAATGCAAAAATACAAACAACTGCAGAAAGTGCTAATATGCAATAAAGGGAGTGTGCAACTTTTGTAATCTCCCTTTTTTCTTTGGAAAGCATGCAGTGCATGTGGGGTATTGTTCATTTCTGACACAAAATTAGAATTGGGAAAATAAACATTCCCTCACTGAAGATAAATGTTCTTGTAAAGCTGCAGATTTTAGATGAGGTCTTACATTAAACATGACAAAGTGAAATATTTTACGGATAATCTTGAAATGATGTTTAAAAACACTGAAACATGAATCCAATGAAAAGAGGAAAAGAAAACTTGAATAAATCGCGTTAATTACTAAAGTTAAATGTGCACAAACAAGATTAACTCTGGTTAAGTAAAGCTCGGCATCGATCTGAGCTACAAAGATGCTGTGAAGGAAACCCTAAAGAGTTTAACCTTTGGAGAAGAGACTCGCTCACCTGCCTTGTTTTTATTTTGTTTTATTTTATTCATGTTCAGGTTTCAGCCCAGAAAGTTTTCAGCTCACGTTGCCATGGTAACAGGGCCTGATGTTACTGAACCTGTTTTATCCTCAGCTGCACACGTTGCAAACAAGCTGGTTAAGTTTGAAACCAAAAGATCTGCTGCTTCAGACATTTGTGCCCATGTCATCAGTTAAACATGTCCAACATTTGTGTAAACTGTGCAGAAATCTGTGCTTCCGTTGTTATCGTGTATGACCTGGCTGGGTCCGGTCCTATGCAACATTCCCTATCATAGTTATGCAGATGACACCCAGATCTACCTAGCTCTATCACCTGGTGACTGTGGTCCCCCAGACTCACTCTGTCAGTGTTTGGGGCAAGTTAATGACTGGATGCAGTCAAATGTCCTCCAGTTAAACAAAGACAAGACTGAAGTTGTGGTCTTTGGAAATAAGAAGGATAGGATGGAGGTTACTGCTCAGCGTGGCTCCAGAGGAATACAGACAACGACTCAGGTTAGAAATCTTGGTGTCATCATTGATTCAGACCTGAGCTTCACTGGTCACATTAAGGCTATAACTAGACCAGCGTTTTGTCATCTGCATCAAATAGCACGGCTCAGAGGTCTCATGTCCAGACAGGACCTAGAGAAACGCTTTCATGCATTCATCTACAGCAGGCTGGACTATTGCAATGGTCTTTTGACTGGTCTTCCCAAAAAGCTGTGAAGCAACAGCAGCTTATTCAGAATGCTGCTGCTGGAGTTGTGACAAGAACCAAGAGAACCGAGCACATCACTCCTGTTCTTAAACCTCTATACTGGTTACCAGTAAACTACTGAATCCATTTAAAATGCTACTACTAGTTTATAAATCACTCAACAGCATGGAGCCAAAACACATCTCCTTTCGGTAAGCCCAGCAGGGATCTGAGCTCCTTAGGGAGCAGTTAGCTGGTAGAACCTCGGGTCAGAACCAAACAGGGAGAAGCTGCTTTTAGCCACCATGCTGCACACAGAACACACATTCTTCCTCAAAACCTCAAATGTGCCCCAGCTCTAGTAACTTTTAGATCAAACTTGAGCTTATTAATTAATCAAATCACTTTTATTGTCACGTCACATGTGCAGGTACACTGGTACAGTACATGCGAGTGAAATTCTTGTGTGCGAGCTTCACAGCAACAGAGTTGTGAAAAAATACAATAACGTAAAAACAAGCAAAATATAAAATAAAAAATGGCTAATCTAATAACATTACTAATGTGTGTGCTAGTATTTTTTATTTTTTTTCTACGTGTGTGCGTGTGAGTGTGTGTATAGTGTGTATATACATGTTATACAAATGAATAAAGTAAACAATAAGATAAGAGATATAAAATGTACAGAGGTTGGTATGTGCAAAACAGTGGCATTAATATACAGTATGGAGTGTGTAATATTGGAGTTTCAGTAGTGAGGGTGAGGTGTCTGAAGTGTTCAGCAGTCTGATGGCCTGATGGAAAAAGCTGTCTCTCAGTCTGCTGGTTCTGGACCGGATGCTGCAGAACCTCCTTCCTGATGGAAGTAGTCTGGACAGTTAATGGCTGGGGTGACTTGAGTCCTTGATGATCCTCCCCGCTTTCCTCAGGCACCGCTTCCTGTAGATGTCTTGGAGGGAGGGAAGCTCACCTCCAGTAATCCTTTCTGCACACCGCGCTACTCTCTGGAGAGCTTTGCGGTTGTAAGCGGTGCTGTTGCCATACCAGGTGGTGATGCATCCGGTGAGGATGCTTTCAATGGCACAGCGATAGAAGGTCCTGAGGATGCGGCGGCTCATGCCAAATCTTTTCAATCTCCTGAGAAAGAAGAGGCGCTGCTGTGCCTTCTTCACTGTATTGTTCGTGTGCACTGACCACGTAAGATCCTCAGTCAGATGAACTCCAAGGAAACGGAAGCTGCTCACCCTCTCCACAGCTTCGCCGTTGATGGTGATGGGGGGTGTATTCCTCTGCACCTCCGGAAGTCCATTATCAACTCCTTTGTCTTTGTGACGTTGAGGGTGAGACGGTTGTCCTGACACCAGTGGGTCAGGGCGCTGATCTCCTCCCTGTAGGCCATCTCATCGTCGTTGGTGATGAGACCCACCACTGTGGTGTCGTCCGCAAACTTCACAATGATGTTGGAGTTTCTCGTGGCCGTGCAGTTGTGGGTGTAGAGCAGGGGTGTCAAACTCATTTTAGCTCAGGGGCCACATTGAGGGAAATCTAGTCCCAAGTGGGCCGAACCGGTAAATTAAAAAAAAACTTCAGATTGTTTTCTTTGTTTTAATACAATCAATATGAAACAAAGCTGGAGCCTGAGGACAGTGTAGTACAAGTACAACACCTGAAGAATAAAAAAAATCAATAAATAAAAAAACATTCCTTAGTGATTCAAAGAGCTTACAGATCACATGGCAAGATCAGTTTCATGCAGCACTTAAAGTATATTCGACTCATTTTACTTTACATCTTTTAGCTTTCACCAGCACATCAATATCAGAAGTCACATCCTGAGTGGCGGCCAGCTTCAGGATGGGATTCAAGTTCTTGTGTGAGCCTTGAGCGCAGCTTTGTTTTATTTATACTCATTACAGAGAAAACTTGCTCACAAAGACAAGTTTATTTTCACTCTACATTGTAAAGTATGAAAATAAAGTTTACACAACCATCTCGCGGGCCGGATTTAACCCGCTTGTGGGCCGGATCCGGCCCGCGGGCCGCATCTTTGACACCCCTGGTGTAGAGTGAGTACAGGGGAGGGCTCAGCGCACACCCCTGTGGAGCACCAGTGTTCAGTGTGACGGGGGATGAGGTGGTGCTGCCCAGTCTGTCCACCTGGCGTCTGTTAGAAAGTTAAGGCTCCAGCTGCAGAGGGAGCTGCTCAGTCCTAGATCCTGCAGTTTCCTGTCCAGCTTCGAGGGAACGATGGTGTTGAATGCTGAGCTGTAATCTACAAACAGCATTCTCAAAAGAATGAATGTTTCTTATGCAGCACCTTCTGCTCACCCTTTAGCTTTGCCTTTTATCTGATTCTTAAATCAGAATTTAATTTGTGTTTTTAATTTGGTCTAAATGTATTTGTGTATTTTAATTATGCTGCCATGTTGATTTAGCTGTTGTTGCTCCTGGAAAGTACATTGAATTGCCTCTGTGTATAAAATGTGCTTTACAAATAAAGCTGGGGGTGCTGATGGAGATCTGTTTTTGCACTCATCAATAACATGCACGGTCTTCTGAATGAACACAGAGAATAGAGATGAAGAAGAGCTGCATCTTCTGCAGCTTCCTATCGACACATTAGCAGCAGAAGCACGGCTGTAGAGCCTTTCTTGAACTGCTGATTGTGGGAGTGGGGTCTCCGGAGATCAGAGCTGCTTCCCACAGATGTCATCAGAACCCTTTAGAGTCACTATTTGAGGAGTTTGGGGCTTTGAGCCATTCCCAAATCCGATGGCGTCCTGCTGAGAAGGAGGCATGACTCTGTGTGATTGGTCTTACAGAAAAGTTCAGTTTAGCTTCGTTCCCGTCTGTGTGATGTATATCTATGATCCCTACGACAGTTTTGTTATAAACCACTGTAGTTTCTTTTTTATTCATCTGACTAGATTTTCTGTCTTCGCACATCCATCGATAAGCTCAGTGGCTGACCCTCGCTCCGCCTGCACCCATTCATCTCCCAGCCCAGTCAGCTATTTGGAGTCGGTACACAGAGACACACAGGAAATTAAAAGCCATGAAGCAGAGACCCGGCAGCCCGCTGGACTTTTTGTGCTTTAGTAAAAGATAAAGAGAAAAAGAAGAAGCCGACTGCTGAGACCAGTGATTCAATATCTCATATAATTTATTCATAAAACTGTTTAAATGAGAAGTTTTATACATTAAAGGTGTTGAACACTACACGTTCAATACATCTGCGGTGACCTCTGGTTGGAAAGAATGTCGTATGGGGGGCAGAAGCGCTTGTATCAGCGTGGAGATTTATAGAACATGGCAAAAACATTTAGTCTTATTTCCTGATATTTGGACATCTCTCCTCTGATTGGCTGACAGCTTCTCAACACTACCACTAACTCCGATTGCTCAGCGACAGTGTTTTATCTCCGCAAATAACACAAGCCTGTAGGAGTTATGCCAACGGTCAGCTTCCACCAGCCGAGACGTTCTCTGCTGCTTCCTGGACGCAGCTAGACGTAGATCTGTCAGGTTTGTCAAATCCTGGCGTTTTGCCGACTATTTTCTGTCAGACGCTAAAGCAGGAGATAGGTGTAGGATAGGGTGACCATATGTCCTCTTTTCTCCAGACATGTCCACTTGTCACTGTGTGTCCGAGGTGTTCGGGGTGTCCATGGTGGGGGGTGTTCATACATTTAAATATCCGGGTTTTCATCCAGGAGCAGGGTTTGAATTATGAGGGATCTGGATATCTTACACATCCAGGGAGAGCCCGAAAATGGTTTCTACCTATGTTACATTATTTAGGACTCTCGGCGTACCGGGGATTCTTTTGAGCGTAGAGCAGCAGAGCACTGATTGCCGATGCGCTCCAGACAGCTGCATCTTGCACACGGCAAATTCTCAAAGTGACGCAACTCAAAAAGTTATAATTAACCCTTTGATGCATAATGGTCACTACAGTGGACAGGTACTCAAAATTGTTATTTATTTATTTTTGCTGTTAAGCACAGCTGTTGAAGACTTTATTGCATTTGAACCCCTCCATTTGGACTTCAGTAAGTCAAGCCAACATATTTCATGTTCAGATTGCACGCTGTCCACTGAGGTGGACATGTAATAAACTATGTGTAAATTAAATGTTACAAAAAAGATGTAAATATGAAATTTGTTTGATTCACACCTAAAGATGAATGAAAAACATTGTTTAAAAAATCATGGTTGAAGATTTCATAATTCATGCTGCGGAGCTCATCAATGTGCTGCTGTGATTTTCCCTCACTGACACGGCCGCGTAGCACACACTCCACTGTTTCTGCAGTCACTAAACCTCTGTGATGTGCTTAGTTCAAACGTATCTCATGGGGTGAAAAAGTAAATGGTCAGGCAGCAGTTTAGCTGCAGAACTGAGAGGAGATGCAAGAAAATCAGAGACAGACAGGATAGGAAGATAATCAAATAAAAGCAAAACAAAGCTTGAAAAGGAAACGTTAAGTAGATTTATCCCATTACACCTTTTTACTCGAATAAAACAATAATTTATAAGCATTTAATATTTATCTATTTGATAAAAACCAGCTCACCTGCAGCCCAACAACCAGGGCCATTTCAAGGTATCTACTAAAACTAAATATTTTCATCAGACCACATTAATTAGTTTGTAGGAAGAAGGTTAGCGCCACTGAAAAGAAACAAAAAGAAAAGAAAGAATTCTGACTTTAACCTCAGAATTCCAACATAAAGACATTGAAGTCACGTTTAAAGTAAATAAATAAATTATGTCAAGTAAAATATTTGTTTAGTACTTAAAATATTTATTTTACAAACTAAACATTTAGTTTTGACCCAAATATTTAATTTGTAAAATAAACATTTAACTCTAAATTATATATTTAACTTGCTAACAAAATATTTCATTGGGAACTTTAACATTTATAAATGTACGAATAACAAGGTGAAAATATGACTGAAAAACGAACTCCCACTTTTTCCTCTTATGAAAAACTAAAAAAAAACCAAAAAACTGCTGTTAGATTATGACTGACTTTACAAATGGCATCCCATAATAAACATGAGGTAGTGTAATAATTTCTGCAAAAAATGACGCATGAATTGTTTTCAGAGCCATTTTGTTGGCAGAATCTCATATTAATTGTACCTCTAAGCCAATGGGGTCCCGGCGTGGTTGGTGTGGCGTTGCCGTAGTGTGATGTCATCAGTAGGCACAGATCCCCTGTCCTCTTTTTGGAAATGGAAATACGGTCACCCTAGTGTAGAAGACTATTTTCATGTTCAGCCGCATGAATAAGTGACTGATTATAATTAGAAATAATCATTAAAACATATTTTTTCTTCAGTGTTCCACACCTTTAAGCTGACTCTCCGTTTTGGAGCGAATGATCAGAAACTGGATTTCTGATGGATTTTGGTTCCTTTGGTCGGCTCATGCCTGACTAAACAATCATCACCTTCAGGTGGTTATTTGCTGATTTCTCTGAGGATTTACAATCCTGATAAGGATTCAGGCTATTATTATTTTAATACAATCACATGATGTGTTACAATATGACAGAGCAAATATTGTAATAACAGGAACGGTGTCTGGAAGAGTTTCATTAGCTTCTCGACACCCGGTGCCAGTAAGGGTGGCTGCAGCTTAAATACTCAAATGAAAACCCTTCGAGCTTGGCTCTTTCTCAGGTTGATGGGCTGAATGCCTTTCAGACCTGATTATAGTGTTTTTCAGTGAAGTGTCTCATGTCCTTCACTTCCTCTCCCCCGTGGGCGAGCGGATCAGGGCGAGTCACAGCACGTAGAGGCCTTCGCCACCTGCCAAACGCTTCTCAGGTGGTGGATTTGGTGAACGGCTTTGAGTAGAAACCTCCTCTTTCCTTTTCAGCCGATCAGTTTTAAAACAGAACAGAAAAAAATGTCAAATATTTTCTGAGAAATAAAACGTCTAAGAGTTTTGTTGAATAAAAAGCTCAAATCTGCAGATGGACAAAGTGATGCTAATTATTGTCCTCAAAGATGTGTTAAAACGATGCATTCATGAGTGTTTTAAATGCACGGTGCCTTTAGATTCTCAGTCACTGCATGAGAAATCCTTAAACGTATCCTTTAAACCAGGGGCGGATTTAGGACTGAAGAAGATCCGGGGCTTAACACACACGCGCGCGCGCACACGCACACGCACGTGCGCGCGCACACGCACTAGTCAACATCATATATGTCTTGTACCACATAATTTTTAATCTGAAGCTACATATTAAGCATATTCAGGGCAGAGTATTGTTCCTGTTAGTGTTTAGTGTGAGATGATAGTAAATATTCCCTTTCTTTCTCCAACAACTTTACCTGATAGTAAGCTAACTTTAGGCAAACCAGCAGCACAACAAATATTTTCAAATAAGACTCACAAACCTGAGTCAACACCAGTATCATCAAAGCTGGGGTTCTGTCGTGGTACTTTTGGTCTAAAAAACGTCCTTATGTCCATCTTCACTCATGCGTTTCAGACAGAGAGTGAAGAAGAAGCCGGCTGCTGAAGGGCTTCTTCTTCAGTGGTGGAGGCTCAGGCAGGCTGTATACAAACTACTGCCAGCTGCTCCCTCTCTGTTGGACTTTGGTACTGCATGTTACTTCCACGATTTAGATCCGGGGCTTTCTATGAAACATCCGGGGCTTCAGCCCAAGTAGCCGGGCCTAACGCCGCCCCTGCTTTAAACACAGAAATAGGTCACCGGGCTTCTTTTCTTTTCTTTGGTGGGACCCCGCTCCAATCAAAATGATGTTATCTGAACTGGAGAGTGGTTTATTTGTGAGTTCGGCTCACATTCACCTCTAAAATCTTAAAATTTCCCTCTTTTCACTTGAACTGAAAAAAAAACACTAAGAAGAGAAATCCAGTAACATGTTTAAAGAAATAACTCATAAAACTATCATCTCTCTTTTTAGAGTGATTTTCAGAACCACCCAAGTCCGCCCAGCTGAAGCCCAGATGTCATGATGGCAATATTATTGTCCCTATCTGCAAGGGCGTCAGTTTGTTTTCAGAATTGCTGGGGACAATAAACATACACTTGAGTGGGGTTTAAAAATTGCTGGGGACAATATAGGCTAGCACAGGGGTCGGCGGCTCTGTAGCCGCATGCGGCTCTTCCATCCATCTGATGCTCTGTGCTTGTAAAATAATGAATGGATATTTAAATAAAAAGCTTTATATTTTACTGCATTAATTTTACATCTGTAAGCTAATTCTAAATGTAAAGATTGTCTGCGTAAACCTGAACAGTTCCGACCCGGTCTTACTGTGAGACCGGGTTGACGCGTCACGCTTGTGCGTAATCATAGGCGCTTCCTGAGCTGGAGGATGTCAGATTCTGGGATTCTCCTCAGACGGCTCCTGGATGCGTCGCCACATTGGAGACAGGAACAAGCGCTATTCAGCCAAAGTTTCATAATCAGGGAACATTTTCTAAGTGACAAGTCTCTGAGAGACAGGGTTTGGAAAACACTCGCTTCAGTGGGAGGAACCTTCTCACATGCGCTCTGGTTCTGAGAGCCTGGATTTGTATTCTGAACAGTCTAAACATGTTTTTAAAAGAAACGTATGACAAAAGTGGCACCTGCTCAGTAAAACCACCAACAGGGTGAAAAATATCAAAATACTGTAGGCAGAGACGGGCTACAACTTCTGGATCATCTTTATTCAAATCGTTTTATTGATTATCTTCTTATGAAAGATAACTTTGACGTACACGAGCGACCAGGCGCGTTGCAAGATTTTCAAAAGTGTGGGAGATGTTGTCTGTGCCTAAAATAATTTGATGTTATTCACCTTGTTAGTTTAATTTCCATAATAGCGGAGCAGGTGCGAATTTTAGACGCGTCACGCACGTCTCCGTTTTAAACATGTTTAAACTGTTCAGAATACAAATCCAGGCTCTGTCTCGTTAGATTGGTGTAACTAAAGTTTGTACTGAATGAAACTACATTAAACCATGTTGAAAAGAAAAGGATCCGATTAAATCGTTTCCCCTCATTTACAGTCACGGAGTACAGCGCAGTGCACGTGGCTCTGGGGTTAATCAAGTTTAGTTGTTTCTCTTTGCAACAATCTTCACAGGAAGGCAAAACAGTTAAATGGCAGGTTACAGATATTTATATTAGACTTTTATTTTGATGGATAAACTCAAGGATGCTGGCTGTTTTGAAAGAATTACCCCGACGCACACTGATGTGCATGGATGAGCTTGGAAAAATGTTCTTTTTATGAAATTATGAAACTTTGGCTGAACAGCGCTTTTTCCCGTCTCTAGTATGGAGACGCATGACGCATCCAGTCTGAGGCAGAACAGCAGCTCAGAAAGCACCTGTAGAGACATATGATCACGCACAAAGTTTATGTGGAGCAGAAGCGGTCGGGCCACGGCAGGTGAAATGTTCCTAGCCTACATGAAGTGAAACTGTTTAATTGTAACATTAATATGTTACTGGACATGCAGGTCTGGTTGGTTAGACCAGTGTTGGAAGTGGAAAACACACACACACACACACACACACACACACACACACACACACACACACACACACACACACACACACACACACACACCAATTAAAATAATGCTGATGGACTAGAAGACAGGTGATGGTTTTATTTAAATGATGATCAGGCTGATGTAAAATGTAATCTCCATCCACATCCAGACGGATTGATCCTCTATTCTATTTGCTCTGCTCTTCTCTGGGCTGATGTAGCTGACGGTGCGCGCGGCGCGCCTGACGGCTGTGGTGCACATTTTACGCATTTGGAGAGGTGGGCTGGATCCTTTGCTTTTACTGGAAGATGGTCCACTTAACGCACGGGTGTAGACTACATATTAATGACAAATGAATGAAAATTAAATTGGGAGTTTTTACTTCATATTTTATAATAAAAATGACGGGGGAACACATTTATGACGTCTTTTTAAACGACATTTTCTAGCGCGACCTGCCTGCTTCACTTAAGTCACTGCTTATTAAGGTCCATCCAGAATTACCGTGGCCCACCCAAAAATGAAAACCTGGCACCGCGCCTGTTATAAACCTCTGCAAATTGTTGTTCTTCACGTTATCAAACTCAGACTTTGTACAGCTAATGTCAAGATGTAAAATTATGAATTCAGTCGAGCTCTTCCGTCCCTCCCTCTCCTGCTCTCCTGGAAACCCGACATTGGCTGTCAGAAGCGGGAGGTGAAGAAGGAGATGAGGCAAACAGAGTGAGAGTGCGACATAAAGAAACCAGACTGGTGTGGAGGTGAGCAAAACAGCTGGAAAAGTGTGGGTGTTGAATCCCTCACGGGTGCGATGTCCATGCGAGCGACCGATACCTGCTGCTGTCACTTGGTTGTGAGCAGCTCTCTGCTGTCTGAGGGTAGGCCCCGCCCACAACGCCGCGGCTGCTGCGGTGTTTTCTTTACTGTGGGAAACGGGTAATAATGGCTCTTTGATGGGAACAGGTTGCCGACCCCTGGTATAAGATCTGAGCTGGTAAAACAAAAATCCTCATCAGCAGGCATTTTTTGAAAGTGGGGGGGGACACAGCTGCCAATCACAAATTTTGCCGGGGACATGTCCCCGGCGTCCCCGGTTAAAATGATGCCTATGCCTATCTGTTATTTAACACCTCTGCACTGTCAGAACAAAGCAAAGCAGCAAGCTCTCAGTAGTCCAAAGATCTGAAATCTCTTTCACAGGTGAACAAGAGGAATGTTTGGATCCTCTGGAAAAATCAAACATGGCCGGTGCTGTTTCTCAGTGGGTTAACTGTTTGTTGAGCTGCGCCGATGAGGAAGATTTCACTAAAATGTCCTTTTGTTGGAGCACAATTCAGTTTTAACCAACAACAACATTGTTGCAAATCCGAGCCACACAAGGCAAAAGCAATGCTCCGCTCTTTGTTGTTCTGTGTTTATGATCCGTGTGCTGTCCCAGTCCAATAAATGGAGCAAAACAAACCCTAACAAACATTCAAAAGACTGATCAAAGAAGCGACTGAGATAAGGAGATGTGGACCGAGGACCATGAACGGGGACGAAGGAGTTTACACGCTGGACCACTCATGAGACTTGGTCATCATCGGAGAAGGCGTGGACAGTAGAGGGCGACATCATCCTCTGCTGCTCACAGATAAACGGAAGTGACGCCACCAGCATCGCGTTTGCTCTGACGAAGGTGGCAGTAGACGTTGAAACATGTCAGCAAAGGTAAAAACAATCTCTTTTTGCACTGTGTGACATGAAGAACCACAAAAAATTCAATCAGGTAATAAACACAGAAAAAAAAGAAGTAAAAAGATCCACATTTTTGGACAAAGATTTTCATTACTTACAAGTCCAGTAGCAGCAAAGCCAGGTTACCATCAGTCCTTGATTTTGTAGCCTCCTTTAGCTCCCTCAAACTAGAGTGGACCACGCTGATGTTCACTCTGATTTCAGCTCAAGGCTTCGCCTCGTTACTCTCCTACTGTCACTTCCAGGCTCCGCCATGATGCCAACAGAAAAAGCAAACTTCTTCTTTTTCTTCTTCTTGTGCTTTTTAGTGACGATCAGCAAAGTGAAAATGCTAACCACTGTCATTACTGCTAACAGCCGTAAAGCCGGTAAAGAGCGCCCCCTAGGACACCTACCCACTCTGCAAAGGTATCAAATGTGGTTTTTAATCAGTAGAGGGCAGCAGAGTGGTATCAAATATAAAACAGGTAAAGGTTCTAACTCAATGTTAAAGCTCAAGCTTAAAGTTTAAAAAACTATCTAGTGTTAGTTTAATATTCATGTCCTGGCTGAGTAGGTGAGGAAAACCAGTGTTTTCATTGTAGGACTTCCTTATGTGGTTCTTTTTGGCCATTCATCAGGGCTCCTGGGTAATTGTGAGCCCCAACAACATTCCAAGTGCTTTACAGAGGCTCAGAGAAGAGATTTAAATGTAAAACAATATTTCTATGAGATCTCTAAGATTGTGAGATTAATGAAGGTTTTTGAGTTGTATCTTTCATCTACATACCTGATAAAGTTGCAGGTTAAAGAGACAATGTGCAATTTTTACCATTTTTTTCCATTTACCATTCATTTCTGGAAATATCCATCAAAATGCTGCTGAAAATGAATGAAATGATGCCCAGTTGTTGAAAAATATTGGCAGCTTTGTAACATATAACCATAAAAATCAGGTCTAAAATACACGGGAACAGGTCAAGTCTCTGGGCGACGCCATATTAGATGCCATGTTCCTTCTATGGGAGCCCGTGAGGACAAAATGCATTTAATGATTTGTAACATGTCATGTGCCGGGGTGAGTACTCCTCTCATTTTCCCATCTTTTAGTTGTGTGTTTCAGGAGAGGGAGGCTCCAGCTGCAGCTGATTTGCCAGCAGCGGGTCTGGCTGAGGATGGAGAACACTCCTCGATGCCGGATGATTAAGAAGAAGAAGAAGAAGAAGAAGAAGAAGAAGAAGAAGAAGAAGAAGAAGAAGAAGAAGAAGAAGAAGAAGAAGAAGAAGAAGAAGAAGAAAGAAGAAGAAAGTATCATTTCTATAGCGCCTGTGTGTGTGTGTGTGTGTGTGTGTGTGTGTGTGTGTGTGTGTGTGTGTGTGTGTGTGTGTGTGTGTGTGTGTGTGTGTGTGTGTGTGTGTGTGTGTTTGTATGTGTGTGTGTGTGTGGCCCAGAGGACAGAGGACAGGAGAACGCGCAGCTAATTAATTAAATAATTTGGTTCTGTACCTTTCTCTTCAGCACAGCCGACAAAGGTTTATGCTGGGTCAGTCCTCCTACATGCTCAGATTGTTCACTTCCCCTTGCTTGAAAAGTTGTTCCAAAATGAAAGTTGAACCCACATCTTTTTTTTATCTGTGAATTCAAAGCCGTTCGGCGAGTCTCAAATAAAAATTTGGGCATCTTACTGTAAAAAAATATACCATTAATGTAAAAAAGACACTAATTAAACTATGTTCACATCTAGAATCGAACCCGAGTCTTCTGCACAAGAGTCCGTTGTTTTACTAGGCGAACCAAAGCGCCAGTGACATCCTTTGTATCTGTAACATTTATATCCTTGATGACAGCTGAAACAACGTTCAAAGAACGGTTCGGAGAAGAAGAAGAAGAAGAAGAAGAAGAAGAAGAAGAAGAAGAAGAAGAAGAAGAAGAAGAAGAAGAAGAAGAAGAAGAAGAAGAAGAAGAAGAAGAAGAAGAAGAAGAAGGAGAAGAGGAAGAAGAAGAAGAAGTAGAAGAAGAAGAAGAAAATATCATTTATATAGCGCCTCTCAAGATAAAAATCACGAGGCGCTTCACAAAAGCAAAACATGTAAAAATATAAAAAAGCATTTAGAAAATGGTAAAAAATATATTTAAAATGAGCAAAAATAGGCAATTGTGATTAAAAAATGTTAGGAAAGAGAGAGAGAGTGAACAGGAAAGAGGGAAATCAGTAGATCCTGAGGAAGGTGGAATAGGTGGGGAGAGCAGAATAAAGAGAGAGTGGTGAAGAAGGTCATACAAAAGCCAGCTTGAACAAGTGAGTCTTCAGCTGCTTTTTAAAGGAGACCACTGAGTCCACTGATCTCAGGCTCAGGGGGAGAGAGGTCCAGAGTCTGGGGGCCACAGCAGCAGATGATCTGTCACCTTTGACCTTTAGCCTGGTGCTGCACAACCAGTAGGCTTTGATCACTGGACCTCAGGGACCTGCTGGGGGTGTAGGGACTAAGAAGATCACCAATGTAAGATGGTGCTTGTCCATGTAAGGCCCTATAGACCAGAACCAGGATCTTGAAATGAACCCTGAAGATGACTGGCAGCCAGTGAAGCTGGAGGAGAAGCGGGGTGATGTGGGTGTGTTTGGAATTACTACAGCTTGGTAGTTTCCTTGGATTTTATGCTCTAGTGTTTCTGGGGTTTTTTGTGAACCTTTGGATCTTTTCCCTGTGCTTACCCGTTACCAGGTTTTGGAACGTTTATGGATTTCTGCGACTCCTCAGGATTACTCACCTGTTCCCCCAGAGGATTCCTGGATGCAGCTCTCACCGTTCTCCATTCCTCCCGGCCGGCCCGCTCTCCTGCTCTCCTCTTGCTCCCTCTCCTGGACACCCCACTTGGATTCACCCCGGCACCCAACCTACCGTCCCTCATTTCTACGCTCCCCTACTCCCAGTAAGTCTATTCTCTGCACCCACCAAGTTTAGACTTACCTTCCTGGACTCACCTGTATCTGCTCTCCCCTCCTCAGACGCTGCGCTCCCGTTCTCGATCTCCACTGGGCTTTTCCAGTGCACCTTCAGTTCCCGTTTTAAAATAAAGATTCTTTTTTTATTACCATAAGATCTGTGAGTGTGCGATTCTGCATGTCTTGGGTTAAACGCATTCCTCAAACCATGTCACAACAAATGGTTACAAAACCTTCGTGATTCCTAATTGTTGTTTGAAACATTTATCTCTTCACTTGTTGCCAGTGATGAAAGGGCTTCTGTGTGCTTGTTATTTTGCTGAAGTTTGCACTCCCCAGGGCTTTTTGACCCTAATGGGCATCTGTTGGTAAGGTCGTACTCCAACACAGAAATACTGTTTGCTTGCAACGATTTAGGCATCTACTGCCCCCTCTCGCCAGGAAAATACACACTGTCCCTTTAATCCCTTTTATATTATTATTGTATTAATTTGCATTAAGCATGCTGACCCTAGAGGTGTTGATGAAGCAGCAGAGCAGGAACCAGACCACGAGTCGGCTAATAAGTGAGACTAGTGGGATTAATCAGTGGGCTGCCAGCATCTGGATCTGCTGCTGCCCTCATGTTAGCTGCTTGTTATCCACACACAGCTTAACAGGTGTGTGTGTGTGTGTGTGTGTGTGTGTGTGTGTGTGTGTGTGTGTGTGTGTGTGTGTGTGTGTGTGTGTGTGCACTTATTTCATTTCAGCCTAAACTCACAGTTTCATCAGTTCAAATATTCGGTTCAATATATTGTATAACACCTGTTTATAGGCAAAAAACGAATCTTGTTTGTAATCCTCTGCAGCTCAGAGAAACGTTTGTCTGTCTCCAGCGGCCACATAGATTTCAGATCTAGTAAAACATTCATGTTGTTGTTGGAGAATCAAACCAAGTTTCCTATTTAAACTCGATTGTCTCCAGCGTTCTTGAGCCATCAGACCTTTGTTTGTTTTAGTGGTAAACATTTCTTGTCTGAGAGACTTTCTTTATCTTGAAGATGGGAGGAGAACCAGCTGTTTTAACATGACTTAAAAAAAAACTGGATGAAGCTTCACAGCTGGATCTCACGGAGCTGAAATCAGCTTCACAAGTCGGATGGATTCAGCCTCCATCAGAGCCACAGCTGGGACAGTCGGTAACAACGAGCACCAGTGAGAACGGAACAATTCAGTATTAAATTTCAGCCATTTGACCTTACAGCATCTTTGATATGATGCATCGCTCATGAGCGCTTCAACATCTGTGAGCTGCTGAGCCTGAGAGGTGTCCAAATCCCCTCAAAGCAGAACCTTTCTAACACAATGAATCACAGCAGCAGCTTAAATCCAGAAACGCCGTCAGTTGTTTCTGCCAAACAAAAATAAATAGCTGTTATATTTAGTTCACATTCATACGCTCTGTTTTTCAAACTTCTGTGGAAATTCCTTTTCTGCGTCACTCATCAGCTCTGGCAGATTTCAGAATAACTATTCAGCTATTTTATAATAAAGCATTTACTGGGATTAGCTCTCAAAAACAGGTTTCTCTGCATGTTTTAATCAAAAATGTTCTGAGGTTGCATTCTGATTTTCTACAAGTCTTTGAGATATTTTGGGATTTCAGTGTGAAGGCGCTTGGCAGCAACAACAACTACAGCAGCTCCTTGATGTCGTGTTGAAACCAGAACAACTCAGGCCCAGAGAGTGGGGCGATCTAATCCCCAAGCAGGAATTATTAGACTTTGTTACGTTTAAATTCCTGAACTTAAACTCGTGAAGAGTCAGATTTTTTGAGATTGGTAACATTATGTCTACAAAGTGAGCAGCTGGAACATCTAAAACCAAACAAACCAGAACATGGAAAAGGAAAGCAAACCTACTCATGAAGCTGCAGCAGGAGAAAACGTCTGCAGCCTAGAAAAATAGTTCTGACATTCAGCAGTTTGTAATGACTGCTGTGCTGAACCTGTCTGGTGTGTGGTCTGGTCTGCTCCAAATGGGCAACAGATGAAGAGGAGGAGGGCGGCAGGAGGAAGAGGAAGGAGGAAAGAGGGAGGATTATAGGGCTTACATGGCATCTGGACAGTTGTTTGGTTAAGGTGTGTGTGTGTGTGTGTGTGTGTGTGTGTGTGTGTGTGTGTGTGTGTGTGTGTGTGTGTGTGTGTGTGTGTGTGTGTGTGTGTGTTGCACCGACACACCTGGAGTGAAGTTGTTTGGCGGTTTAACTGGTACGTTTCACCAGCCCCTGCTTCCCATGACTCCCGTTCCCCTCAGGGCATCTCCAGCAGCAGAGAAGCTGAGTCTAATCAGAGTCACACTTCTTTGTCCTCACAATAATGGTGGGAATGCTCAGTTTAGAAACGCTTCAGCAGTTTGAGCTTTTTTCCATGTGGAAAGCTTAAAAAGGAGAGTTTTATACAGCTGTGCAACAAACATGAAGCTCCAACCAGAAGATGCTGATCCCGAGACCTGCAACACTCAGACACACAAGTCTACATGTTTTGACAGAACAGCCTCACGGCTGCACATCGGTATCAGCATAAAAGTCTCAGGTCTGAATGTCAGCTGGAGCGCTACAGTGTCCACGTTGTCCTGGTCCATGCGTGGGTGTCCTCTGGTCTCTTCCCAGCCTCTGAGCTCTGAACGGGACAAAGATCCTATATAGAAAATGAATGAGTCACACAGACACACACACACACACACACACACGCACACACACACACACACACACACACACACACACACACACACACACACACACACACACACACACACACACACGCACACACACACACACACACACACACTTTTGTATTTTTGTAGTTTTGCTTCTTGAAACTCAAACCTGGGTGCTTCTCCTCTCAACGCTCACCATCCTCTAACACACACCTGCACCTTGTGCAAAGATAAAACATGTGTGTTAACAAGGGCTGCATTCCACTTCTGCAGCTCCTGATGGATGAACGTCTAGTGAGATGTTTTACATGTCATGGCACTTTATGCATTTATGCTGCATCTAATCTGGACTCAGATGCAACAAGCACACTTTATATTTTCCTTTTGTGTCTTTCATTTATTATTGTGTTTCCTTTTCGATGACCTAAATGAAACACTGACTTCCACACTTGGATTTGACTCCTTTTCCACTTGTCCTCTCCAGGTTTAGGTTGTCATGAGAAATGACCGTTTGTCTTTACCAAAGCTGTCTGAGGCCTCTTCCACCATGCACCCCCAGCCGCGTCACCAGACCTCACAGATGTATTATTATCTATCAACACTTAAGCTTAATGGCCCTGATGAGGGAGATCATATGCCTGACATGTAAGATTAAACTGACTTTGTCACCTTCCAAATGGAAGGACTTGATTGCTTCATGTCAGCAGTGAGTTGTTCTGGATCAAGGTGAGATTTATTCTGTCATCACTGTTTGTTGCTAACTGTTCTTAATAATTATCGGTTTAGAGCTCCAGATGTTTCTTTATTTAACAAACTAATAAAAAAAACTGCATTTGTAAAAGAAAACTTCTTTAAACTTAAATATTTTAGTTATTGTTTAAAAAACAGTTTTTAAAGGTTTTTAAACAGTGAAACTTCATATTTTAAACATTTCCTGTTTTATTGAGACTTTTTCTGTATTTTTATTTTGCATTCGTGCCTTTAAGATCAAAGCGTGGAGCGATCAGGCGCACACACGCACACACACACGCACACACACATGCGCGCGAGTTTTCCTTTAGATCACAGATACGTTCCATCTGACAGGTCCTTTTGCGCACGTGAGGCCCCGGGGGGCTGCAGCTGATCTGCAATCAGGAGCCTGGTGCTGCGCTGCGCCACCGCTCCGGCTCTCTCTCCCCATCGGAGACCGAGGAGAGGGTTGGGACGAGGAGGAATAGCCGAAGGGAGGGATGGCTGAGTTACACGGAGAGAAACACCCTCACACGCCTCCACTCACTTAGTATCCGAAGACAGGAGGAGCGAGAAGAGGAGGAAAAGGAGCGCGTCGGGAGGCAGCAGCAGCCGATGTTCAGAGGTGTCTCTTTTGGGATAAAAGGACGCGTTGGATTCATGAGTACAGAGGTATGGCAAACCTTTATCTGCCACGACTCGCTCACAGGTGATCTTACCTGTTACCAAACCTCACGTGGAAACGTGAATCAGATCAGGCGCGTGTGAAGACATCAATAAGCTGCAGGCAACAACTTCAAACTTATATCTGAAATAAATTAATTTAATTTAACAAAAAATACAGTTTTTCTAAATGAATTTTTACTATTTATAGCAAATGTTTAATTTTAATTCAGCTTTAACTGGTTTTAATTTGGTCAAAGTAGACCTGGACCAGTGTAATAATATCAGAGTCAGCAGGGAAGAGTTGAGCCTGATGCTGCTGGTTATGGACCATTAAAAAGGAAAACAAAGAGTTGGTTTTCACTTCCTCCAGAGAAAAAGCGGCTGGACGTCAGGAGCAACATCAAAAGATCTTAAAATAGTTTTTGATTCAAACATGTCTGAAACTGAGGAAATCAGCTTTCATGTTTGTGCTTTTATGATAAAATAAATGTTTTGTTATTAAAACCGAAGCCGTTACTGGAGTATTTAGCATGATCTCCCGACACATTGTGAGTGGAAGCAGCCAGTGTCCTTTCCTCTTTAGTGACACCAGGGTTAACGATGCAGCGTTTTGCTGCTTGTGCTCTTTTATTCATGCCGCTGCCAGCCAGGTGTGTTCCTGAGAGACATACGACGGGCCGCTCCATCCCTCCTGTAATACTGAGTGACAGACTGGAGAGGATGCGGAGAACAAAAGGAGCAAAGAGAGATGAGATAAGGGAGGAGATGAGAGGTGCTGTTGTGTGTGTGTGCTCTTGTCAGACAGTGACACCCATCAAGCGCGCCCTCTGTCACCCAGACACTCCGACCCTTTTACTCCATCTTCTCTTTAACTCTGTTTCAGCCCCATGCTGCTCTGTGTCGGCAGCAGCCTCGGCCACCGCTCCGCGTCAGTCCAGGCTGCAGACTGCTGCTCTGTAACCGTTAATGAAATAGGGGTGGTGGGATTCCAGATGAGCAGTTTGGAGTAGGTAAAGTGGATTTTCTGATCAGTCTCCTCCCTGTGCAGGTGTAAACAGCTGGATGTGAGGATGTTGTCGACAGGAGGGGTCAGGTGGTGCTGGTGGGCTCTACTGGTGATGCTGGCTCTTGTTTCCTGTTTCCCCAGTAAAGCTCAGAGTCAGGGTAAGTAGTTATTCTTCTCAGCCGCTTCTCACCCTCTCAACTGACTTCCCTTCTCTCCACTCATCCATCCTACCACCACATATGTCTCCACTTCCTCAACCTCCTCCACTGTTTCCAGCTCACCTTTAGCGATGTCATCTCACAGGCTCAAATGAAATCACGCTCTTCATTGTTTCGTATCATTATAGCGTCTCACCCTGGCAGCATGGCAGCGCTCCTACCCTGCTGCCTGAGCACCATGCTTTTAATGACTGTGTTGTAGCTGCGATGCTGTCATGATTTCTCTGCAGGCTGCAACACAACAGTGTGCTCTGCTGCTGAATCAGTAAACCTTCATTAATTTGAATCACAGCAAAAAAAAAAAATTGGGTATAATTTTTTAGTTGATGCACTTTAAAAATGGAGTGGCACCATTTAGAAGACATTCCCGTTTTATGATGCTCTGATTCTTATTTCTGATGTTTCTTTATATATATAATCAACACCCAGAGGTCATGTGACACTCCTTCAGTGCACTTTTTTCTGAACTTACTGATCTTTTCTGGACAGAAGTTGATTAAACAGATGGACCAGACAATGCGCTCGTCCGGGCTTGTTTTTGAAAAGGTCAGCCTTAAAGCATCACTTCAGAGATTCCTGAGCTTTTGGAGAAAGATGCAAACCAAGAAATTCTGTTTATGAGGGCCGTGCATCGCTGATCTGTTACTGCTCATTCATCAGAGATACACGAGCAGTTAAAACCTGTTCAGCTTTGGATTCACGGTGAGTTTGATGCGTATGAAAGAGGTCAATCCCTACGCCCTGCGTCAACCGTCGATAGAAAACAGACGGGGAAACACTTGGATGAGAAAAGCCACTAAGATCTACGTCACACTAAAAATTAGCATCCATGGACTCACCCATCTAGGCTCGCAACGAAGAAGGCTGTTGTTGTGCTTTTCGGCAAGTACAAGCTAACCATTAGCATTAGCAACTCCACCACACGGCAGGACTCCTCCAGCCTTGTGTTATTTGTGGAGATAAAACATTGCAAAATAAACTGAGTCAGAGGTAGAGTTGTGTTGGTGTTAGCCAATCAGAGGTGAGGTGTCCAAATAATAAGACTCCCAAGCCTGCAGTCGCCAGCTTCCCTCCGCGCTGGCTCACTTCATGGTTCCTGCAACAGGGAGAGAGCTTTATTCACAGAGATTGACTCACAAGGCATTTGTTTATATTAGCGACCACCGCAAATGTATTGAAAAGTCAAGAGAACTTGCTCTTTAGGCTAAGGTCACCCTGTGGTAGGAAACGATGGAGTTGTCATAGCTGTTAAAATACGGCGCTGATTTCTCAGCGTATGTGTTCTGATGTCTCTCAGCTACCAACTCATGAAACTTTAGATCAACATCTGAAGACTTGACTGTAGCCATTATTGTGTTTGCTAAAGTTTTACGTGTGTAGCTGCCATCTTGATTTACAGTCTCTCCAAAGGTTAAGTGTCTGTTTATCTAATTGTAACAGCTAAAGAGTTTCATACTGCTAACACTACAGACACACACATTATGACCCATACTTTTCTCTCTCAGCAACAGGCAATAGTCAACTAAATGCAGCCTTAAAGGAAGCGTTCATAAGTAGCAGCAGTTGTTTTCTTAAGCTGAGATTTGTTTTTGGACGGATGGAAGCTGCTTTATTCATTTATCAGCAGGGTGTCCTCAGTAGATGAGGTTTGCTTTTAAATAAAATGAGATCACTCCTTCTGTGTTTATCTTCACTTTACATTAACGTCTGCCTTCCCCTCCCCTTTGGCTTTGGTTTTATTCCTAGTTCAGAGCTGCACTTCGATCACTCTCAACAGAAATAAGAAGTTATGACAGGAAAGCTCAGGCTGTGATTTAATCCCAGTGAATCACAGTTGAGCATGAACGACCTCCCTGACGCGGCGGGGAGTGCACCCCAGTTCAATCCCTTCATCACGGAGGGTAGGATAGTCCTTATTTCTTCCCAGGACTGTCTGCGTAAGCTGCAACATCTGGTCCAGGGGATTCGAGCGTCGGGATTAGCTCACAGGATGTTTGTATATACAACTGAAATGCCTCGATAATGTCAGGAACACCCGCTAGAAGAGAGGGCCAGGCCAGGAAGCAAGTGGTGTGGAGTCCAAAGCCGAAGAGCTATATTTAGAATATGATGCATCATTTGTTAAATTTATCCAACAAAAATCTCCCCCAATACTAACCATTTATATCATTTATTAACATTACAGTTTCAACCACGAACGGTCTGGTTCTGACAGAAGTACTTTATAGTCATCTGAAGTTGCAGATGCTTTCATTTTTATGTACACTGTTAGCATAAGCTCACAAAGCAGCTCCGCAGAGCTGTTTTCAGGCAGCAGATGTACTTATAACGCTGATCTACTCGGTGGTTTTGTCCTGCGTTCAGCTGCTTCTCGTCGTCAGCAGGGATCCAGTCTGCAGCGTGCTCCTGTGCACTTGACAGATTCGCTCAAATGTTCCACCAAAGTGCAACGGATAGAAATGACTGTAATCTCCACTTTCACTTCCCTGTCTGTACATCAGACTGTGATTAGACACAGCAGAGCGCTGAGCTGAAGGGGAACATCAGCACGCTAACATGCTCACAGCAGCACTGCTGACAGGATGGTTCTGGACTCTTTGTCGCTCCGTGCCAGGATCATTCCCTCAAGCCAGTTTCTCACTGGGCTGCAACTGTTGCTGACAAGCTGGAGAAAAAAAATAAAACGAGAGAAAATATGTTGGTTTTAAAATGGAGTCAGTGCTTGTGACACTTTTTGCAACAAAGAAAACTGCAAAAATGTGGACAAATTTTCTTGTTGAGCCATTTGGTCTGAAAGACAGCTGACCTGGAATCAGTAAAAATGACTAACCAGTTCTTTGCTCTGACCTTGGGATGCACCGATGCCGATACCACAATCCGGTATCTGTCAGATAATACGTGCTTGTACTCGTACTTGCCAAAGTTCCCCGATACTACAGGACCCATACGGAGCTTTGTTTCCCTCTAACAGACAATATTAAACCAGTAAGTGGCGGTAAAGTCTCGTGAGTGGTGAGTACGCAACAGTTCAATGAGGGCAATTCAAGAGAGGAGTTCCTCAGGGGTCTGTGCTAGGCCCCCTGTTGTTTTCTGTCTGTCTTTAACATTTGGTAATGATGCTCAGAATGAATGGTATCAGGTTTCACCCTTATGTCGCGTTTGTCAGATCTATTTGCCTGTCCAGCAGGGGTCTGGGGGCATGATTCAGTCATTTACAGATTGCGTAAGGGAAGCATGTGTGCGGTTGGCATCAAATGTCCTGAACTTAAACAAAAATAAAACTGAAGTCATTGTCTTTCCAAACAGTGATTAACAGCTTCATGGCACTGACCTTCAGTCATTGGGTCCCTCTGAAAAGACTGCTGTACCTAGGAGCATGGACGTAGTTTTGGGGGAGAACAGGGGGTACATGCCCCCCCCCCCCCCCCACACTTTTCCAAAGTTCATTTATATCCTCTTCACTTTTTACCGTCCAAAAACAATATTACACTATATTAAATAGACACTTTTTGAGCACTAGGACTAGCGTTGGGTACCGAATTCGGTACTTTTCAAGGTACCGACCGAATTCCACAGTACCGACTGAGCACCGATTCACGTCATTTGAAATGGTGCCTCATTTCGGTACCCGTCCTTCATAACGAGAACTTTCCTAGACAGCTGCGCATGCGCAAGAGCGTTATGTCGTCGGTCCCTGCGAGCCAGTTGTAAACAGAGCAGCATGGTAGAAAGAACGCACGCTAAAGCTTTGGTCCACTTCACTAAATGTGATGGGTAACTGGGTGATGATGAAACCAGCGACAACGATCTAAGTGAGACATCCTCATCTTAATCTGCTCCGGTAGGTAAATAAAATGTTTAGCATAACGTTAGCTTGATATGTTAGCTTCCGTTCTGCTAATGGTGCGTTCGTTTTCTCCTCGGAACTCCGAATTTCCGACTAGAAGAACATGAACGCACTCTAAAGTTTGGCTTCACTTTACTAAATGTGACGGGTGAAGATGAAACCAGCGACAACGATCTAAGTGTGAGGCATCATCGTTTTAATCTGCTCCAGCAGCTAAATAAACTGTTAAGATAACGTTAGCTTGATATGTTAGCTTCCATTGCCACCATTGTTATCAGCTAATGGTGCGTTCGCTTTCTCCTTGGAAATTTTAACTTCCCAGTAGGAAAAATCAAATGAAAAAAGATGGCAAAAGGAATGAAGATACACAGTAAATGTAGTTCACAGTAAAGATGTTTGCTTCAGTTTAATTATCAGCTTATAAAACTACAAGGACGATGTTAAAATACAAACAGTTGTATGTTATTTATCATGATATTTATCAAATATGGTTATATATTGAGACAAATATGTATTTAATTATAAAAGAGAATTAAAATATTGAACACTCAAAAGTATCGAAAATTGGTACTGTTAAGTACCGGTATCGATTCCTAGGTACCGGGAATTAGTACCGAATCGATTCAAATGTCAAAGGTACCCATCCCTAACTAGGACCAAGCGGAAAATAACTGCTTGTGTTAAAACCTTTTCCTCATTACATATTACATATTTTTGTATACTTGCTGTAAAGATCTCCCCCTTTTCCCGGTCCACCTTGCCGATTATGTTTATGTGTGTGTATTTAGCAGACACTTTTGTCCAAAGCATCTTACAAGTAATGTGCCCCCCCCCCCCCCCCCCCCACACACACTTCTAAAGTCAAAGCTAAGTCCATGCCTAGGAGTAAAACTAGATGATATTTGACTACGCTCAAATAAACGCGGTGAGCATGTCGTGCTTCTCTCGACACAAACACCTAGTTAGGGTTAGGCTTTCTAAGCCCCACCCTCAGCTCCACCTCATTTCCCTTTTTTGGACTGTCTGGGCGTGACGAGACGTGGGACACGGCTAAAGTGGTGGTGATGGGAACCGCTCATTTAGCTCCATCCAAAAATGTCTGTCTATGTGGACAACATAGATAACTCTAAAAACTAGCCATCATTTATGTTACCATTGACAGAATAATACATTACTTTGCATAAACAAATAAGTTTTGCACATTAAATGTACTTCAGAAGGTGAAAAGAATATTTTGCATGGATGCAATTTTAGGAGACATAATCTAAAGTTGGTATTGGATGTTTACTGTGCTGCAGTCATTTTCTTTGTGACCCTTTGGAACCACTCGGTTCCCTTTGAAGAAATTGGAGAAGTGAGCAACAATGAAGAGTATGTTTTATTTCCCTCTAGTTGTTTCTTTAGCTCTGAAAAATAAAATGTATATTTTATTGTCATCTCAGTGGGGACACACACTGACCAGGCACTTGTGTTGCTGTTTCTAACACTGCAGCAGCCAAAAGGTAGACAGAACGTGGAAAGAAACATTTATTCTCAGGAGGACCAAATTTAATGTTGTCGTTCTTTTTTAAAACACAGAAACGGTTTTGTGTTTTAAAAAAGAACGACAACATGGAATTAGAAATAACGCACAGCAAGAACACACCTAAGAGGACCAAATCTAGATGCTTGAATGAGTCACTAGTAGGTATGTCACATTTCAGTGTGTGTGTGTGTGTTGGTATTATTAACTATTGTGATTGGTTTTGTTGATCAGCTGACGACTTGGATCAATCCTGTCCTTCAGGACACGTCCCATCAGATGATCTGAATTAAAAAAGTTATTTCACTTTTAGTGTTTTGCTGCTGTTGTTAAAGGGCATCTTGGTGAATTAGTGTGACTGAGAGCATCGGCCCGAAGTTTCACTCGTAACGGCCAGGGAGAAGACGCCAGTGATTGGAAATCATTTATTCATAAACAAAGAGATGATGAGATGGGACGGCCTGTTTTGAATTAGAAATGGGTTAAATGATCTAAAGCTCAGCGGCTGTCACCCTTCTCCTCAGCTGTTGCTCCTGATGCTAATCCAGTTTGTCACAATTATTAGCAGCTTCACACTGCAGGGAGAACTACGTTGGAGAAGTGCTTTGACCTTCTGTAGTCGGTAGAAAGTATTGATCCTGTCCAGTGAGTGAAAAATAAAACTGATGAAGATTTCAGGAAGAATGAGGGTTCGTTTGAAATCTCTTACAGAACCTGAATGACTGTAAGCCACTGTACGTGTCAGCCATGTCCTTCGGTGCATCCGAGTTACTAAGTCTCAGTTAAAGCAGCTGCTGTGTGACAACAAGCATGACATCATCTATAGTGGTGTTGCAGAACATGCACGCACTCAGAGTGAGCAGGTGTTTCCATGATTGTGTGAATCAGCTGATCAGATACTGTCTTCTCTAAAAACAACCAAAACCACTGTGACAAACACACACACACACACACACACACACACACACACACACACACACACACACACACACACACACACACACACACACACACACACACACACACACGCGCGCACACACACACACACACACACACACACACACACACACACACACACACACACACACACACACACACATTCATAACCTTCCTGAGAAAGTGGAAATCTACTCCTGCCTAAACTAGAATGTCCTTTGTCAAGATGTTGGCTTTGCTGTTTCTCCAAACTGAGGTTGTTCAAAGAGCCATCGCCCAAAAAATACTCCAAGATATTTCTGATGATCCAAATCAGCTAATAATCAACATGACTGGTTTTTCAGTCAGTCTGAAACTCAGAGATCTGACTTGTTTTTGGGCCCGCGAACATGTAGCAGGAAAAAAGTTGGCCTGTTGCTTCCATTAATTTATATTAACTCCCAGAATCACACAGTTTAGCAGAAGCTACAAAAAACTAATTATTCCTTTCAGATTTGTGGTTAATTTATCTATTTAAAATCACATTAATTTTTATTAACATTTAAGACTTGGTAGCAGTTTTATGCACGTTTAACTTAAATGGGGAATGCTGCAAACAACAAGACCAAAGAACAACAACAACAATTTACTTTTTAATCAATCATGAAACAAAATATTACTATACCTATTTTTATGATAATGTAGTCAAGATATGTTTTATCTTTAATGTCAGTCCTGCAGAATCGTGTCGGCTGAGTGTTGGATTTACTTCCCCTTCATCATTTGGCAGACTCACACAATAACATGACCTCCTTTCCCAAAATGTACACAAGAACGGATCAGGCAGAAGTTCAATTATACACTTTAGTATTCTGACACACACACACACACACACACACACACACACACACACACACACACACACACACACACACACACACACACACACACACACACACACACACACAATGCAGCATAGAAATGTGTCTCATCACTTATACAGGATGCGACAAAAGGGTGCAATAATTGACTAAAGCAGCAGATAGGAGAGATAACATGAAAAGATAAAAGAGCAGGATGGATGAGAGATAGAAGAGAGTTAAAACCCAAAGATGAGAAGATTTTATAAAAGAGAGAGAGAGAAGTGTTCCATGAGGGCAGTGGAGGAGATAAAACGAGTGGAGAGAACCGGCTGGATTTGCGTTAAGTCACTATCTCTGTGAACAGAGTAGTTCAGTACAAACCAGACGCCCGTTGCTCAATAACGTGTTCTACGATGCACGCCCAAACCCAGACACGCTTCTTCCAACCTCTCTCAAGGATCGCTCCTGCGACAGAACAAGCATTAGTCACCCATAAATCCTGAGTGTCAACCAGACTACTGTAGCCTGAATACTCAGTGGAGTCAGTATATGGCTTATCTGGAGAGACGAGGAGAGGGAAACCAGGGATTTAAGGGAAAGAAGAAAACATGAGTAGAAATGTTGGGGAGGAGATCAAAGGAAAAAGAAAAAAATCTAAAAATGTCTGGTATGACAAGAGGGGGAAGAAGGAGCAGGACAAGTAGAAAACGATGGATGAAAGATGAAAATCAGAAAGAGGACGGGACAGGAAGCAGATGGAAGGATAGAAGAAAAATGAGTCAATGTCGAACAAAAAGGTCAAATATGGAGTAATAAATGAGTTGGAGACAAAAAGCCTGCCTTCATCAGACGGATGGTCAAATCAGGATGAGAGGAAGCTCTCAGCTGGAGATGAAGGCAGCACCTTAGTTTCAGCTAGCTGGGAGGAGTCAACGCCCCAACAACTGGAAGTATCAGACTGTGTTTGCGTCCAAATCCAGTTCATACTGGGCCTCCAGCTAAAGACCTCTCTGGTTCCAAGTCCAGCACAGATCTGAAATGTGCCCCTCAGATAAATAAGGGACAGCATAGAAATCATTTACACTGACTGCTGTCTGGAAGTTGATCCTTGTTTTTTATCGAGGCCTAAATGAACCAGACTATTTCCTGGAGCAAAGATTTGTTGATTTGAAACTGTTGCTACCTGGCAAGAAGCTCATGCATTTGGGAGGTCAGTGATGTAGCGTGACGCGCATGTGTGTGTGTGTGTGTGTGTGTGTGTGTGTGTGTGTGTGTGTGTGTGTGTGTGTGTGTGTATAATCTAAGCGTGGATGTACATCCTGTAAGGATTAGGGTATGGTCTGATCCAGCCAGCCAGGCTTTTTGCTGGTTTTCTATAGTCTGCATTATTGTGGGATGCAGGAATGCAGCACGGATGCTTCACAACGGATCTTGGCTCAGAGACCGAGTGTGAAACGTGGAGCTCTTGAGTGATATTTACGGTCGAACCATTGTAAACAAGAGCATACGTGTCAGAATGTGAAGATGGGCAATTTATATCGGAGACTCTTATGGTCTGTGAGCATTCCCAGCTTTATGCCTCTAGTCGTTCATCACACCGAACGTCTCTGCTAGCGTTTGCAGCATATAGATCTTGACATGTGGGGATTTAGTTCTCTGACTCAGTTTCTCTACATATTTCAGGGGCTGTGTGTAGTCGCTGACATATACAGAAGTACTTGAGACTAATACCAGCTGACTAACACACTAAATCATATAATAACCATCGAAACTTCAGCGCACAGAAAATTATTCATGGATTCATATTGTGTGGTGTAATTACAGCTTTTCATCTCATGCTTTTGAATATTGGATCGGTGGCTTTGTTTCTGACAGAAATGGCCATAAAAGTGTAAAGATGAGACGTTTGGTACTTTCTGCAGACATTGCAGCATCTTCAGATCTGCTGATCAAACTCGACTCTGTTTGACGACTGATGGATGAAATCCTTGTCTTCATCTTGTTATTTTGGCATGTCTAGTAGTTGGAACTTAATGCAGCAGGTGAGGTAATACCATGACTAAGAAAGTAAAGATGTCTGGAAATAACACAACAGTTTTCAGAAAACATTGCAGTGTTGCATTATTTCCACCAAGGGGGACAGGTTTTGGGCTGCCTGGTGGTGCCGTTGGTAGCACTGTGACCTCGCAACAAGAAGGTTGTGGGTTCAAATCCCAGCAGTGGCCTTTATGCACGGAGTTAGTATGCTCGTTCCGTGTGTTTGTGCGTGTGTGTGTTTTCTCTCGGTACTCCTGCTTTCTTGCACAGGTAAAAACACAAATGACCGTTTGACCCTGTGATGGACTGGTGACCTGGCCAAGATGTCCGCCGCTCCCTGTTACCCTGATGAGGAATGAGCGGTTTAGTGAGTGATGACTGGTTTAACGATACAAAGCAAAAACAATCAGTGTAAATTAAAGGTCCACATCCTGCATGCTATCAGACCATGTACGCGGGGATTTTCTACTTCACTGCTTAAATTAAACACATCTTGCCAACAATAGTTTGTTTTTGGCCCAACCTCATCACACAGACTCGAGGATTATTTAGGTCCTTTTATTAAAATGTGAATTATATATTTTTTTAAATAAATGTTAAATGGCCTGTATTTGATATAGCATCTTAGAGTCCTGGAACCCCCCAAGGCACTTTACAACACAATCAGTCATTCACCCATTCACACCCTGGTGGTGATGAGCTACGCTGTAGCCACAGCAGCCCTGGGGCACACCGACAGAGGCGAGTCTGCCGTACACAGGCGCCACCAGTCCGGCGCCACCGGTCCCTCTGAACACCGCCAGCAGGCACGGTGCGTGAAGTGTCTTGCCCAAGGACACAACAGCAGTGACAGACTGAGCGGGGCTCGAACACGCAACCTTCTGATTACTGGGCGAACACTTAACTCCTGTGCCACCGTCGCCCACAAAATGGTATATTTATTTTTACAGATCGACAGCGAGCAGTAAAAAGAGAAAAAAGTGAGAAAGTGTCCTAAAATATCCTCTCACGGCCTTTTTTATTTCAGACTTACTCAAGATCTGTTTCAGGTGATTCCTGAAGACCTTTTCTGCACACCTCTGCCTCCGCTCCACATGCTTTCATTCAGAAAACTTAGCCAGCCACGTTTGAGCCCTACATCTTACTGTAGCATGCACTGAATGTGATCAGATCAAAAGTTAAACTTTGTTGTTTTTGTGAATAAAAGATGATTTTCAATCACTTTGTTCCATGAAAAGTTTTAAAAACAGGAGCAGCAGGTAATAAACTGGTCTCATTTGCTATAGTTCTCAAGTTGCTAGAGCCCACACTTTCTCCAAAAACTGATAAGCAACACATCCAGACGTAGAAGCACGTGTTGTTGGTCGTCCTCTCGATGAGCAGCGGGTGCTGCAGGCCCTTCTCTCGGCCCGGGCCTCCTGCAGGAGTTTCTCCTCCTCCCAGCTGCATTCAGGTCAGGAGATGGAGATGCCTCCATGCCTAAATATCAAATCACTCACTCTTAGTTTCTGAACCACTCCTCCTCAGGGTCAAAGGAAGCCATGTCCCTCTCCGGTATAAATGGTAAGAGGTGGGAGACACCCTGGACAGATTGCTAGTCCATAACAGAGACACATAGAGACAAAAACTCACAAACTCAAATTTTGAAAAACATTAGCTTAAAACATTTTTTTCTGTTCTCTTAACAAATTTCTAACACAGCTATAAATATATTGTGGAGATAAAAAACTAATCAAGTGGTTCTCTTGACTTAGTCTAAACCCTCTACTATTGGCCTATCTAGTTGTCTTGTCTCGCCAAACTGCCATACCTCCCTGAGTCCTCCATTCATTCCACGTATTCAGCAACAGAACACCACTGGTGTGAGAGGTTCTCTGCTCAGTAATATCAGAGGGGGAGAAACAGCCAGCTGCTACCACTCCAACTTTAGGACAAACTACCCGAGTCCCAAAAAGAAAAACACCATTCGAAGTCACGGACGATAAAAGACAAAAACAGCAACTGGTGTTTAGTACTATCTCATTTCCTCTGGCAATGAGGGTTTACGGTTGATGCGGATCCAGGAAAGATATCCGAGGGGAGGGGTGATCGTTCTGTGATCGTGTCTGCATTCAAAACCTACAGTAGCTTGTTTGCAGATTTGCAATAACAGCTTTAAGTACAATTTAGGATCTTTGATTAACTAGCATACATATTCTGAGTCTGTGGGGAAAATCTTGGCATTCAAGGAGAGCACTTACAGTTGCTGAACCTAGACCTGACCACCTGCAGCAAGCCCAGATCATAGCACTGCCTCCACAGGCTTGTACAGTAGGCACTAGGCATGATGGGTGCATCACTTCATCTGCCTCTCTTCTTACCCGGATGCGCCATCACTCTGGAACAGGGTTCATCTGGACTCACACAGTTTAGTTCTTAACCCAGTTTTAGTTGTTTCTTAGATGTTTTCTCTGCCTGATGCCAAGGATCCGATCCTTCTCACACAGACTAACATCTTTTCCACGACCACCAGATGTGTCTTTCCACATGTTTGTTTAAGAGTTGAGAAGCAACTCATTGCACCAGTTGGGGTTAAATAACTTGATGCCAGCTGAAAGATAATCGCCTGTGCAGTAATTATACAATAGGAGGCTCATATATTTTTACTTAGATGCAAGTGGAGACTTTTGTTTTGACTGGGTGTGTAAATAGTCTGGCCACGACCCACTGAAAAAACCAGTTCATGGGGTGGAATCTGCAGTTGCCTTCAAACTGTCTCTGCATGCAATTGGACAGTGCTAGGACCAATCAGAGCAACAAAGAATGTGACATATCAATCGCCACAGAAACCAGTCAGCTGTAAACCGGAAAAATGAAAGAAGCAAATGCATTCTCTCAAGTACTTTTATCTGCTCATTGCCCATAAAATGATATCAAAGTCTTTCAAAGGAGTGAGAGTCCTGAGCCGATGCCATCTTTGTAGTTTTTCTCTGTCGCAGCTTTAGCATTGAGCCCGCCCAACAAATGTGGAGCGCTGTGATTGACAAGTCACAAAACGGCTCAGGCCAATGGTGGACCTGCTGAAGCTACACTGAAACGTGGCTCGAACGGCCTGCAGAGCAGAATCTTTTGCTACTGCTATGGTTGGTCTACGTAGGCAAGGACTCTGTGGCCTATTTTGCCTAATTCATCAAACTGATTCCACTGCTGCAAATGGTCACAACTCTCTCA